>NC_134412.1:27559519-27859519 GCF_038048845.1 Mixophyes fleayi
AAAAACAGTCAGTATTTAACTTATGTGCAAAACAGAATACTAATTTGCACCCCTTGCATTGTAACATGGTTTTGTCCAGGAGACTGAAATAAGAAGTTTCTCAAGTTAAGATCCTTAATGAATCAGGCCCTAGAATCTGATTGGTCGCTAGAGGTAACATCTCCACCTTTTCAAACCCGCAGCTTGATAAATTTACCCCTTTTACAATAGAGACAGTTGCCCAAGCCGAACTGCATTGGAAGATTGTATTTCGTGGAGTAAATGGATAAATGGTGAATAGCTATGTCAGCAGATCCAAATATTCAGCATTGGCAGGAGGTGCCCTTTGGAACCTAACAATGAGATTAGTAATTTGGAAACTGCTTTACTAAACTAATTTTGAAAAGACAAGATAAAGTTAAATACCCAACATAATTCCCAAAGTCGGGACACAGTAGGTCAAAGCTTCACTATGCCAAGGTCACATCACCATCATGCCCTCTATCCTCTAGTACAAACACATTTTGTTTCTCCATAAAGCCTACAATGTACAGTGACAATTGGGTTTGTTGTGAAGTATACATTTATTCTGTATCACAAAACTGTATAATGTATGTCTGTAGCAAATATATGACCAACAGCTTTTATGAGGAAACTTTGTATTATTTATAGCAGACGTTCTGCTTTACAGAACAGGAAGTATTGTTACGTGACTGTTAGATAACACTGTGCCGTGGCGGGGAATCCAGGGGACAATTGAGAGACCACAAGCAGCTAGTAAAGGTTCTTAAGCATAATGATTACATGGAAATCTAACTCTTTATTTGCAAGCACAGTACAACCATAGATACAAATAAAATGATTATGCATTTTATGAATAGATGACATATTTACAATCACACCCTGGCCATTTTTTTTACATTTTCATTATAAACAACCATAGAAACAACAGAAATAAAAGGGGAAGAGAAAAGAAAAGAATCTCAAATCAAATGGGGAGTAGTGGGCACTTAGAAAGGGAGAGGGGAGAGTGGAAAGCTCTGCATGTAGCATCTATGGCTGATCTTTGGGTTAGAGGAGTCCCAGGATGTCTAAAGTAATAGATCCCATACTAGCAGATCTTCTATGTGTGCAGAAAGGTACAAGCCATTTAAAGGTACATAAAAGGCTGAGAGCCTTTATGTACCTTTATAACCCAGGGGGTTATACCTTTTTTGTGGCTAATTCCCCTTAGGAATTCTGCCCTCTACTGTTCAGACTTGGGACTGGTGCACATTATGACAGAGGGACCCCACGTAACATTCTCCCTCTCATAGTGAGACCAGCCTAGACTGGCATAGTCGGGTGCTGTCGGACACTGTGGCATGGCACATTTAAAAAAAAAAAAATGTATTTCATTTTTGTATACACCAGTTAAGGTGATCATCATCAGCATGTATTGGTTCACTATGGCTTTAGATGCTGCCCGATTTATACCTCCTTAGAGGTATATCTGGGGATGCGGCTTACTCTAAACAACTTGTATCTTCAGGGGACCCGTTACACTTGTGTGTGCATGCACTTTCACTAAACAACTTACACTTGCACACCTCAATTTGTTAAGACACAAGTTGCGCGTAATTCGATATTACACTTAATATTCAGTATTAAATACGCAGTACAGCAAAGGGCATATTTTTGGCCCAGAGTTGGACTAACATCCATCTGCAAATGAAGCCCATAATGGCTAATTGACACCAAATATTTTGTTATGCTCTCTATTAACTACTAATTTCTCATTTTCTCCTTAAAGACAAAAACTAAACCGACTGCGCTGTGTAGCACAAGCCTACAAAAGTACAAAACAATTTATAGTTAAGACACTTGAACTAAATGCGTCTCCCAAGTCTATGAATGGTAAACTTATGGTGAAACAACCAGTGCATATAAAGAATTCGTTCGTTATGAGATAGGAGTCAAAAGGAGAAACTGCACAATGCTTTAAGCTTCACATTCCATGCATCATAGAGGTTTGACATAAAAGACACCATGATTGAATGTCTCAGCATATTGATCATTTAAATGTTCCTTGGGGCAAAAAGTTAAAACTGCAATGCTGGAAAATTAAGCTAATCTGAAATATGCAATTTATCCTTAAATAAACACCCTAGTAATACATGGATTGTAATAAAGTTCTGTGTTAATGGTGAATAATCAATGACATATACAGTTATAGTTTGTTTGATCCATTGCATTATTGCAAAACATATTTACATAAATAGCATTTACAAATGAGTTCTCATTGGCAGAACTGCAGTAAGTGTTTTTATTGAAGATGTAGCATATGTGGACTACTTATATAGTAGTGGAAGTAGACGGTAGCAGCGAGTTTTAATCAATTTATTTATATCATGTTCCCAACTGTCATCTGTTGTGTTATGTGCATGAGATCAGAAGTAAACGGTTCAGCGGCCTCTGTTCCTTATACATTTAAATGGTCTGAGTGTTTATTTAAAACTACATACACTACAGAAGTGTAACACGGCACCCAGCCATTAATGCCAGTGTTAATAATTGTATGCATCACTGTGAACTATATTTTACTATCAACACTATTTTGGTAAATTAGCAACTACAACCTGAAGGGCATTGTGTTTTGTTTGACATTTAATTCTCTTTTCCAGAGCTCCTCAGACCTTTTATCTCTTGGAGCTACGACCCTAAACATGATACTCAACTGAATATCAGCTGCAGAGCACCCGTTAAATACAGAATGATGTGGTTTCAACTGCTTAATGCCAGCAAAGGTATTGAAGAAGAAATAAACAACGTGCGAGTAAACGAAGTCACTTTTGTCGTCTTAAATGCTGATCACTCCGAAAAGATATACTATTGTATGTATCGAATACAGATAGGTGATCACTTTGCAAACTCTGTCATCAGTGATCCAATCATTACATGGGGAGGTACGTCTATAATTATATCATTATCTAGCTATATTATAAAATGTTTATTTAAAAAATGTGTTTGCAACATTAGGAAGTAACTGTTTGATGGGGTTAAATGACAACTAAACCCCCCAAAATAGCGCATTTGCATTTATAAAATGTGAATTTAAGTATAATGTAATCAGTTTTTACCTGACTTTCAGCTGCATATTTCTTGAAAGGTAAAATTCATGAAAGGTATTTCCTGATGTACGACAAAAAATGTCTGATTTCTCTGAAGAATGGTTATTGTCCATTTCATATAAGGGTTAACAGAGATTTCTCCAGCCTTAACCAAACTTCATCTATTAAGCGCCATTCCCACAGACCTTGTTGGGGATGGTGA
The DNA here is from genome assembly GCF_038048845.1 of Mixophyes fleayi. NCBI lineage: Eukaryota > Metazoa > Chordata > Amphibia > Anura > Limnodynastidae > Mixophyes > Mixophyes fleayi. Next base: position 27,562,811 of record NC_134412.1, read on the forward strand.
AGGCCGTTAATTCATCAAGCGGCGAAAAGTTTAGCTTTCCTCTGCGCGCCCTTAAAACCTAACGTCATCTGGCGTTACTAATCTGTATGAATGGCGTTCAGCCCGACAAAGAGGCTTCTCTTTGCAGGCTACATGTCACTCCCCTCCTTAGGCCAGAGTTGACTACTGCGCATGCAGCGAAACATTGGCGCATGCGCAGCAAAGTAAACTCTATCAGGTCTATGGAGCAGAGAGGGTTTTTTGCCAGGCGAGTATTGCTAAATAGCAATGGTACTACTTCTGTATCGCTGCTATCAGGGGTGATACAGATCGTTGGTACTGCAGCACACTGTCCACCTATGATAAATAAACCCTTTAGTTATATTTGCAGTTATATCACTCTACCTGTGTGAATCCAGCACGCTGGATTCTGCAAAGTATTTAATTTACTTAGGACAGTGCAATCACTTAGACCAGGGGTGTCCAACCTTTTAGCTTCCCTGGGCCACATTGGCAGACGACGAGTTGGTTTGGGCCGCACATAAGATACACTAACAATAACGATAGCTGATCATCCAAGAAAACATAGTTAACATATATATATATATATATATATATATATATATATATATATATATATATATATATATATATATATATATATATATTACTTTTTTTTTTCAAATTCCCCTATACTTACCTTTCAATCGCCCTGTTCAAAAAATCCTCTCTAGTTATTATACTATAATCACTTTTTGTATTGTTTCGATGCAATATCATTTAAGCCGGGCATTGAATATCAGGGTGCCCTGACCAGGCCTGCGGTACCTGACATATACACCACTGTGACCCCAAATTGTGACCTGTTTTGATAATTACACCACTATGTTAGTTAAGGGATAACAACTTATAATGGGCCAAAGAGAATAATATATAATGCCCCATTAGTAATACAAGTAGAAGTATGTAGCAGGGAGATAAGGTCCATGATGCTCCAGGACCAGGTGACTTTTATTCACTTGTCAGCGTCCCTTGAAATAATAAAAAAAAAAATCCCCCTTAACTTACCTTTTAATCGGCTTGTTCTCCTGTCCTCTTCTCTTCTTTTCTCCAATTCTGTGCGCTGATTGTTCTTCTCGTGCGGGTGACTCCTCTGTGCTGCGCTCCGCAATGGATGTTGGGTGTGATGACATCACGCCCGACATTCACTGAGAGCGCTGCACGGAGGAGGAGACAAGGGAGGGAGTCTGAGTACCAGCTGACATGACCGCTTGACCGCAGGGTATTTTCTTTTCTTTTTTTTTTATTGCAGGATTTTTTTTTACCATTAAGAGCCCTGCCCCCTTGCCACAACCAAAACTCCTTCTGGGCCACATTTACAGGCGTGCTGGGCCGCATGCGGCCTGTGGGCCGCGGGTTGGACAACCCTGACTTAGACTGAGGTTTCTGTAATGTGAAGCTAAAGACGCATCAACTACCAGCAGCTAATTTAGTTAATTATAAACATCTCAACTATTATAAGTACATCAGTTATATTATCTGAATTCAGTAATATCTAAGCTTTGCTAAATAACAAAGGCCCAGTGATTAGCATTCCGAGCTGGAGCCATGGGTTCCATTCTGATCAAGTAGAGGTTGTATGCTCCCCCTGTGTTCCCGTCAGTTTCACTCTGGGGGTTGTTCCTGTTTCCTTCCACAGTCCAAAAACATACTGATAGGTTAATAAGCTTCTGATGAAATGTATCCTAGGATGTGTTTGTATGGTAGAGAATTTAGACCAATGATAGACAAAGTGTAAGAGCTGGAGCGCTGCGTGTGGCCCTACAGCCTTCAAAGGTTCCGCAGAGGAAGGAGGAAGAGCACAGTGATCTCCCTCCTGGACCAGGTATGTCATGTGACCTCCATGCACATGGCATACCGTCGGCTGCCCCCATTCAGATAAGATCAGGAGCAGCTGACTGGGGGGGGGGGGGCACAGGTGAAATCTCAGCAGACCACCTGCAACCCACATATAGCTTGTTGCCTATCGCTGATTTAGGCTGTAAGCTTCACGGGGGCATAGACCTGTTTAAAGGATTCTCTGTAAAGTGCTGTGCAATATGTTGGCACTATATAAATAACAGCTAATAATAAAACCATAATAATAATAATAATATATGCAGTAGTAACTTTACTATAAAGCTGCTTACTTGATGCATCAATACTTACTTGATAAATGTCCAGTTTGTAGTGGGAGAACTCTGATTTTACTATGTAGTTGTTATGTAATGATATTTGTGTTTTTTTTCAGTTAATGAAGGTTCCCAGAGAATAGAAAACATTATACGCCTCCTTCTGTCAGTATTAATCCTAATTATCTTGTGTGTCATCATTGTGAAACATTTCAATAGTTTCCAAGAACCTAAGAGGCTTCCACCAAACCTGCCACCTAGTCGGAATAAACTGGCAGTATACTCGGACTATTCAGAGGTTAGAAACAGAACCTGACGATTAAAAAGAACCAATGTGGTCATCTAATATTATTCTGACAAATATTTTTCTTTTACTAGTCAGTTATTCACGTCTCTGAGAATTTTTTTTTTTTAAATATTAGAGCTGATTTCAATCATATAATAGATGTGAATAGTTGTGTGATCACATGATCATTAATGTATTGGAAACAGATATTAGTATTTATTTGTAATTATTCATGCTCCATGGAAAACGTTGCTACCTGTTAGCAACTCCCCGTCATTTTGGCATGTCTGGGGGAGGCACTGTTGGTTGAGAAGGGAGCAGCAAGTGTGAGATTACTTAGTGAGTAACCCGGCAAACAAATATTTCTTAAGGAATTCACCACAGACTAAACTGACCTTTCGCTAAACCGAGACCTGGCACAGCAAATTCGTTTTTTCAAGGTTGGCCCAAAACTAGCCACCGGTTTCTGCCGCTCCATAAACTAAGCTATTTATCTCTGTGCTTGATTTGGAGGGAAACAAAGACATCTACAAAATCACAATTTTATGCATGTTGAGGGTCAAAAGCAGGGACTGATCACCCAATAGGCTGACCAGGCTGCAGCCTGGGGCGCTGGAGCCAGGGGGCGCAGCGTCGTTGAGATAATTTTTTTTTTTCTTCTAAATGTGGCAGCCGGAGTCATCAGGACCGCCCCTGGTCTAAAGAAGCGGTCCCGACTGTCACTATCACATGACAGGCAGTCTGGCAGCGATCGCTGCTAGTTGCCTGTCAGTGTGGCCGCGGGCGCTTCTTACTCTGGTCACGTGAGATCAGGACTTCCACATCTCACATGACCAGAGTAAGAAGCGCCCACGGCCACACTGATAGGCAGCTAGCAGCGATCGCTGCAAGATTGCCTGTCATACACAGCGCTGAAGAGAGGACTCCACAGCAGGTAAGTCCATTCTAATGTCTCGGGGGGAGGGGCAGCAGATGGGCAAGTGAGGTGACTAAAGGGGAGGGGGGCGCTATGGCTGAAATAGCCTAGAGCCACCGGAACACTTAATTGGGCCCTAGTCAAAAGACTGGGCATTTATACAAAAGACTGGGCATTTATAAAGAGTGTGGCTTATAGAACACATATGCTTCTGCTTTTACAGGTCATTACAAATATATATGTCCAGGCCGCCATTGTGCATATTAATGACATATTTATGCATATGATTTGCATGATAATTGCCGATTGGAAGATGAGACTCCACAAATCACTTGTAGAACTGAGCCCTACTGTCATTTGCATTCTATCTCATCATTTATAACATATGTTTTTATCCCAAAATACTACCCATCTCATTGGCGTTTCATAGAATTTAGTGACAAATAATTTAATTTCTTTATTATGGCTTGGTTTACGGCAATATATGTGCATATTGTGCTTTACTTGTCGTGAAATAAGTTTTTATGATGCAAGTGACTAAGTTAAAATTTCATGAAAGTAGTGCTTTGTGCCATATCCAAGGAGAAATCAATTTCTTGTAATTTTGCATTGCATTAAAGCCCTGTGGAATCATCTATATTCAGAAATGTCTTTACACATGTGCAGTCTCTACTCCATCTCTTGTATTTAGCTGTACATAGCCACGCACAGTTCTGTAGATGTAGGAGCTTAGGTCCAAGAATAGACTATTGTGAAGTCAAAACAGCATTTGTGGGATTTTTAAATTGGCTCTTCTTAACTTGCTAAAAAATATATTTCATATATGGTTCCGTGTAAACCATGAGCCTGCTACTTCCTTAATATTTACAGAAGAGTAAAAATGATCACAGAGTGACAGGAACCTTGCAAGAGTTGCCAATCGTTATATAATCAGTGGCTGCAAGTCGAGAGAAGCTCTTCTACCTCCCATCCCCTCTCTTCTTTGTTGCATCACCTTGCCTTAATATATAGCCTAAATCATGCTTGCCAACTTTTCCTCATTGGCTTCAGGGAGATCCTGGGGTAGGTGGGTGTGTGGGGGCGGGGCTTGACAAATTGCATCATTTTGGCCCCACCCTCTAGTAGGCAACTATGCGTTAAAGAAAAGCAGCTAATAAATTTCTAGAGACTGAAGTGTCTTTTACATTTCTGGCTCCATTACTGAAGTCATGTTGTTTTACCTCTCAGTCTTTGATTAAATCTTGGTCTCCATGAAAATGGCCACCTCCATAGGCACCAATACATGGACATAGGACACAATTTCTGAACTGTGTCATCATGCCACAGATGGCAAAGCCAACCACGTCTTGGACTGGCTCAGCATCAGGGAGAATGCCAGACTCTTCAGGGAGTGAGGGAGATCACCCCTATTTCAGGGAGTCTCCCTGACATTCAGTGAGAGTTGGCAAGTATGACCTAAATGGCACTCATTTGAACAAAACCAGAAGCACAATGCTTCCTCATCTTTGGTATACATTGAAATTAAATTTAAAGCCTATGGGAGGAATCATTATTGAATTCTGAGACCTTGACAGCTACATTCTTGTGTATTTAACCTTAAACTTTTAAGTAGCTGCCATGATATTTGCCCTGAATCACTAATATTCTGAAATAGCAAAACATAAGAAAGCAATAGAGGAGACAAAATGAATAATTCCTGAATTGTCTTGGCTGGTGTTCTGACCTATACAATGTAGCAAATATTGACTAAGTGGGCTACATACTTTTTTATATACAGTGGTCAATGTGGAATTTTAGAAGTGGCGGTATAGAAAACATAAGTGAATGGAATTTGATGGTTTTTCAAAGAAGGCAGTAAGAGGAATGGCGATACCACCATATACCAGTCCACTTCAAACACTTCTCCTACTGGTAAAACTAGCTGGTTTGAAAAGATATACATATATATTATCTTATTGGTTTTGCTTCACAGGATAAAGTGACAATCCATTAAGGCTTGATGGCAAAGTTACCTACTCTGAATTAAAAAAAAACAATGTGATGTTGATTATTTTTTTCAATTATTCAGTTCATCTTTAGGTATTTAAATTGGGATCTTGTAGGTGTTATGCATCTTGTAGGTAAAATGCCTTATACTGTTGTATATGGTACAAACATGTTGTTTTGTTTCTATTTCAGATGGTAATAATGAAGAGGGAAGATGTGTTAGAAAAAGAATCGGATAAGGCTCTACCTAACACTGACATTTACACTGCTGTAAAGAAAGTGGAGGATCAAAAAATGCTGCAATCGGAGAGCAAAAGTTTGTGTAGTGAGAAGGAGACAACAGTGGGGGCAGCGGTGCCTGAAAAGCAACTTCATGAAGTAGTGGCCGAGCTGAACTTAGGAAATGTTTATTCATGAAGGACTGAAGACAGGTTTCTGGAGCTCATCCGTGAACTATATGTAGATATCCATTCTAAAAATTAAAAAATCACAACAAATCCATTCATTACAGAAGCCTCCAACCCTCTGTCCGGCGTTCTCTCCCTAACTCCCCCTTACTAACAATTCCTGAACCCCTCCCCCCTTCTCACTCCCTTTTTTGTATACCCCTAACCTTATCCTATCCCTTCCCCCCAATTCCACGTGATCACTTTATTCAAATATTGATTATATCAATTACTGACTGATGAATGGATCATTAATGAAATATGTACCAAAAACTGATCCAATAACATTGTGACTTACTCTAACATATCTATATTATGCTCTCTATCCCTTGCCCTTTCTTATTTTATGTGTTCCCTCTCTTTTCCTCCACGAAATCTATTTCTCTGGAGCAAAAAACACAATAAAAATATAAAATAAATTAAATAAATTACAATGAATCTATTAATTATACATTTTTTATGAGATCTTGGGTCAGTCCCATATAAACACATATTGGCATATGCCAAATGTTTAACTCTTGGAAGAGTGAACTTCTACTGGACTTTATATAGATTTTTATTGATATACTATTGTATTTACTGAGAAAATGCGATGTTTTGAAAATATAGACGTTATATACCTAAATATTATAACGTGGTTTAATGATTTTATGTTGTCTGCAGCTGTACGTATTAAACTCTGTTTTAAGATAATTTGACTCTAATGGTTGCTAATTGGGGTTTAATTTGAACTGTGAGAAGTGTAATGAGGATAATTTCGGAACAGGTGGCACATCGACAAAGTGCGGCAATTTATGCCTTTTTACCTTTTTCCATGCAGTGCAGGGGCGCAGGCTGGAGGGGTTTCTAGTTCTCGAGAAACCCCTCCCCTCCGCAAAGAACGGGGGCTAAACAGTGCCCCTACATAGCGGCACTGTACTGTACAGCAGCCGCGACGCTGTCAAAGAAGCGTCCATGGCGGTGCTGTATTTTCATGTAGCACACAAATACTTGATAGCTTATTTGTACACTGAAATTTAAAGTTGATATTTGGGTGCTACATGAAAAAACAGTCAGTATTTAACTTATGTGCAAAACAAAATACTGATTTGCACCCCTTGCATTGTAACATGGTTTTGTCTAGGAGACTGAAACAAAAAGTTTCTGAAGTTAGGATCCTTAATGAATCAGGCCCCAGATTCTGATTGGTTGCTATAGGCAACATCTACACTTTTTTAAACCCACAGTTTAGTAAATAAGCCCCCTGGACACAGAAAGAGTGGAAAAGAAAAGCTATAAGCATGGTTAACGAATTATATAATTCTACGACTTCTGCTGAATCCTTGAGTTTCGCTAAATCTGCTTTAATCCAGCTATAGTCAAGCTATTTCTTAATGAACAAAGTCACATGTATTTATTTATTAAGTAAGCACTTAATATGGTATTCACGGTAGCATAGATCTACGATACATTACTAGAATCCTATTTACTTTTATTATTTACAATATAAAGTGTGTATATTTCAGATATTTCTATGGGGCACGACCATATAGTGATTTCTTGGAGAATATCATCATCATCATCATCAATTCCGCAGCGCTGTACAGAGAACTCACTCACATCAGTCCCTGCCCCTTTGGAGCTTACAGTGTAAATTCCATAGACACACACAGACAGAGAGACTAGAGTCAATTAACCTACTAGTATGTTTTTGGAGTGTGGGAGGAAAGGGGAGCACTCGGAGGAAACCCACACAAACACGGAGAGAACTTACAAACTCCCCACAGATAAGGCCATGGTCAGGAATTGAATTCATAACTCCAGTGCTGTGAGGCAGAAATGCTCACAGCACTTGTTTGTATTTTTTTAAAAACCAATGATCTCTCTTTATATGGTGGGATGATAGCTGCTCTGCAGCCCGGAATCATCTGCTCCGACTCTGGACGAATGGTAGGTGACAACTGCCAGGCTGTCTCTTATTGCAGGCCAGCGGAACTCTTGCAATGAGCCTCGCAGGAGAGTACTGGGGGGGGGGGGGGTCGGTAGGCTGAAACCTTGCCTAGGGCACCTGGAGACCTTGCACTGGCCCTGCCAGACAGCATTCTGTTAGTACCCTGGATGTTGCTCCAGGCTGGTTGATAACATTGAGCATAATCTCCTCACCACACCTAGCAAACAAGCTGGCTCTATAGACTTGTCCAAATTCTCTGTTCACAGCTAATGGTGAAGGCTCTGGTTTGAACCCTAAGACAGACTTCTTTTAACTAACTTGCCTGATGCACCAGGATGAATTATGACACTTAGGAAGATCACTTACATAAGCTTAAATTGGCTCAGAAGACTAGTGTCATGAACATAGAGAATTTACAGTTATTTATAAGGGTTAATTGTGGGGAATAAGGCCTAAATCATAACTGCAGTGTAAATATGTTATATTAAATGGATCCATTGATAAGTTGAACTACTAAAGTGTAAAACGTGAAGACTGAAAGTCTGATTTGATGGCTATGCACATTCCAGTGTGAGAAGATAGGAGTGTCACCTGTGGCAGCTTTAAAGAGCCCCTGCTGTGAGATATATCTCTGGCCTGGGATGAAGTTTTGACACCTGAATAGACTTTTAGGAGCCGCTCAGCATGGTGTCTGGCTCAAAGAGGCCATGTGCTGATTTAGGCTATATGTGATATTGACAAAAAGAATTCAGTTTTAAAATATTCCACTTAAAATCAATAAAAGTAGTGATCAACCACATATTCCACAATAGCATGATGAAGGGCAGCTCATATGTCAAATTAAGAATTTTGCCCCCCAGAGAAGTTAAGGAAATGAGTGTAAGCTCTACAAATACACTGTATTTAGGCGTGTTTGGTATCAAAAGATGGACAAATTAATAGGGGATTTAATAATAATAGAATTGGGTCTGTGTGACGTTCCACAAGAAAGTTAGGTCACATAGTAGAATTGAGTAGTAAATCAGACAACATGCAAATGGTGATTGAAAAAAGTATCACAGACCACAACCCCCGGGAGGTGGGAAAGGTGTAAAGGTGTATTTAAAAGCTGAGACCAGTTGCAACAAATTGTCAGTGTTTTGGGAAAATCAATCCACATTGATTAGCTGTCCATCTTCCTAGCCAATTTCCCATTGCACAGATTATATAACTCATTAAGTTCTACTCTGAATGTAACTTTTTTATTTTAAACTGTTTTGCTTGTGTACGTTATGTCAATTGTTATTAATTGCCCTGTACTTTTGTATATTAAATCTATAAATTTAGTAAGTTGCATCCTTGATACTCTAACAAATCCATTATCCTGTTAAGAAGAATATAGCTCGACCAAGTTAACCCTTTGAATGCCGGTATGATTTGTTGATACATTTGATTAACAAGCTTAGTGTGTGCTTACATTTACATTTGTGTAACAGTCTGGAGGTGTGAAGAGTTAACCATTTGTTTGCTGGTGTGGGCCTTGTCAGCCTGTGGGTAGCTAGAAGCCTTGTGTGGGACAGTATATTGGGGTCCTATTGTCTGTCTGTATTCAATAGGTGATGGCAAACCAGAAGTGTACAGGGGTGTGAGAGCGCTGTGTGGGGGCGATTCAGTAGGTCTATAACCTGTGTGATAGGTAGAGAGAGACTGCGGGCTGGAATCGTGTGTGTGACCTCATAAAGCAGACACCCCAAAGTCACGGTAGCCAGGAGCGTGTTCGTGACAACTATTAGCCTGGTTCTCTGCTTGTGGAGATGATTGAAGTCTTCGTTTAAATCCACAAACAGCTGTAGCTTTTGTACCTTGGATTTCACGCCTGGCTGTTTGAAGACATTGAGAAAAATCTCCCCACTTGCTTACACCATATGTTGGCTCAAATGTCTAGTAGCCAGGTGCTCTCCTATCATTAGATGGCTGAAGTCCTGGTTCAGATCCCCCTTTGTGCATTGGTTGCTGCACCTGGCTGTTTCATGATATTGAGAAGAGTCTTTCTACTTACCTGAAGGATGGTCTATCTTTATTCACATTGAGGGCATAAGTTAGTGGACAAGCAGTAAAGTGATTAAATGACAGCAGAGTTCCTATCCATATTCAGAAAATACTGGTCTAGTGGCAAGTTAAATATGTAAGAAAGAGTTGTTTTTTCATACATTGACTGTTGCACTTTTGGACACAACAGCCAAGTTTATTAAAGAATGCTAGACAAACAAGTTAGCACATCATCACAACATGGAAAGAACCCAATAACCAGCCCACTGAGCAGGCTAATGACATAGGAAAGACCATCAAGCTTGTCTGGGGATTCAAACCAGGACCTCCACCATCAGAGTCAGTAATCTGGCTACTAGTCAACTGAACCAGTATGATAGAAGAAGCAGTGATCCTTTTATCAATGTCATCAAGGGGCCTGGAGCAAAATTAAAGGAACTGTAAATGATAGCTGGTCGGGATCCAAACAAGGGAATCCATATGCGCTATAAACAGATCTCCTATCTACTGGGCCACCAAGCTCGAATATTTGTTGGAGATTTGGAGAGACTTTTCTCATGGACTTCATCAAGCCTGTTGTAACATGAAATGTGCTAATAAGGAAGCCACTCGGAATTCAAAGCAGGGCCTCTACTATGACTGTCAATGGTCACCTCACTACTAGTCAACTGAGCTAATTTATACTTTGTTCAATGTCTCCAAACAGCCTGCTGCAACATTCAATTTACTAAAATGAAACCAGACAGGGGATTCAAACTAGAACCTCCTTCAAACTAGAACCTCCTCTATCACTACAAGTAAAGAACCTGGCTACTAGCCCGCTGAAACATTTCTTCGTTAAGCAAGGTGAGAGACTTTTCTCGGTGTCTTTAATCAGTAACTTTGTATCAGGAATGGGCCATGTTTTTGAACTGCAAGTCCCAGCAAACCCAATAAACCTCTGATTGACCATCAGTGGAGAGAATCCAGCCACTACTGGAGTCCTGTATTTCTCTGACTGCAAAAGCCTTTGGTATCTGATTATCTTATATTTCTACATAGATACCTTTAGAGCTTTGAAACAATGGTGTCAAGTCATTCTGGTCTGTGGTGGGGTTTGTACATGTCAAGGACCATAGGAAGGGGAAGGTGACAAGTGATAGGTGGAGTGATGATGATGATTTTGGTGTGGTCGCCTCCCCAACAGACAAATTGTGGTTGGGGACAGTTTGTGGTAGGGGTCAAAGAGAGACCTTTGGGGTTTCCTCACACTTGGGGCAGTTAGTGAGACAGACAAATATTTAAGTTAGATACAATGACGTTATAACTAAGTTACATACAAACCTGAAAATACCTTACTGTGTGATGTATTTCAGATTTTACTCTATAAGATAGACACAAAGTTCAGTAAAGGACATAAATGCCAATATGTGCTGTTTTCGCGTAAAATCGTTCTGCGCATGCCCAGAAACAAACCTGTTGTGTGGAAGTAAAAACATTTTTGTAGGACCTCCTGGTGCAAAGTTAAGCCTGTGTAAAAAAAAAAAAATCCTGACTTGAAAGGTGTTTTGAACAGAAGTCATAATTAATTCATTTACATGTACACAGTTTTTCTAGTATTGACATCACAGGAAGGGGGGCTGTGGGCTACATGTAGCAGGGTTAAAATGTGCTGTATCTGTAACCAAGTTGTTCACTTTTGGGGAGTCAATGTCATATTGAAGAGTGTCCTTTATTTCTGCTTCTCCCAGTAAACAGAAACTTGATCATCCGTAAGTTTATCATTTCTGTGTTTATCCTATTAATTTTTTCAATAAACTATTGCATTAGTTAACTGGTTTATCATTGTGGATTTATATTCTATATTAAATTACACTTAATGGGCCTGAGTCATTAAGGAAAGTAAGGCAAAAAAAGAGAAAATGTTCTCCAGGACAAACCATGTTACAATGCAAGGGGTGCAAATTAGTTTTTTATTTTGCACATAGAGAAAATACCGTCTGTTTTTTCATGTAGCACATAAATATTTGATAGCTTTATTTTTACATTGAAATGTAAAGTTAATCTAGGACATGCCCTACCCCAACTATAAATCTGTCCCCACATTTTAAATGTACCTTCCCTCCAATGCAATATGGTTTTGCCCAGATGCAAAGTTACTCCTTTTTTATGCATTGCTCTCCTTAATGACTCAGGCCCAATAAGTTCAGACTTCTGTGTTGTTATGAATACACGTAGCTTGGTTTTAAAAACGCTACATAGCTGAAACAGTGCAGATCATTTTGGCTTATGATAATTTTGAGGAAAGTAAATGGTAACAGATTAGTTTTAACCGAAGACTTCCTGAGTAACAGTGTCAGCTCTTCACAAACAACTTTGATGGTGACATAATTGGTAAGGCAAAGTTAGTGTGTGGCATAGACAGGAAACGTTTCAATCATTTTAAACTGACCAGGTGGCTGATTTTGATTAACCCTTTGCATACCTCCCAACTCTCGATTTAGGCGGGACAGTCCCGATTTGAGGGCTCTGTGCCGCCGTGTGAATTGGGACAGCTTTGTCCCGATTGGACCAGAATAATGAGGGGAATGTATAAATCCAGTTACTTACATTCAGTGGTGAACGGGAGTTGTATGAGCGCAACAATTGCATGGTCTAGCACAGTGTTGGCTAACCAGTGACACTCCAGGTGTTGTGAAACTACAAGTCCCAGCATACCCTTCCAGCATTAAGCTGCTATATATTGGCAAAGCATGCTGGGACTTGTAGTTTCACAACACCTGGAGTGTCACAGGTTAGCCAACACTGGTCTAGCAAGTGGCGGCCAAGTGATTGAGAAGCACAATAAACGCCTACATGGGTGTGGCTACCCCACACCAAATGATATAACCACGCCCCCATTGTTACATGGCCACGCCCCATCACCCTCTTTGTCCAGATTTGAACAGCCACAATGTTGGGAGGAGTGCCGTTGTCACACAGGCTCAGGTGAGTGCTGGACCATGACACAGACACATACAGGGGGGGATGGGGAGTAAGAAAGGCACATGTACACACAAAGAGGAGACACACACACAATGGGTGTGGGCAGAGGCACTCATAGGGAGAGATATGTACGCATACGAAATTGGAGACAGCAGATGGCCCTGCCGGCAACTCCCCTTCCCCTTGCTGCTGCCATTCAGAGCATCTGCTCCGCCCACACTGCGCCCCTACCAACCACTTACATCCAGCGCACCAGTCTATAATTTCTTGGTATTTATTTATTTTTTAATTATTAAAGCTTTATTAAAGCTTTATGCTACTCTTGTGCTGCTGAACGGTTAGAAACTCCATAAAGTAATAATGATCTATATATAAATACATTTTCTTAGCATCTGTAGGTAGATGGCTACTGGCAATAGTGCTTTCTGTTTCAATGTGTCCTAGAATATATTTAGATTTCCTCTTGTTAGGTAACATTTAGTGTTTTGGTTGGGTTACTATGGCACAAGACATTTCTTAATTGTTTCTCTTCCTTTATAAACACGGATACAAAATGGTCACACTTGTCTTCTTTCTTTTTCTTTTCACAGCTTATGGTTTTCTCAAATGCCTTCTGTAATGGTCCACTACAATCGGCTTTCGTTATCATTTATGTATGTGTCAAATATATATAAAGCATACATAAATATAACAACTACTACAAATACCACAAAAAATGCACATTAAATAAAATAGAACAAAAATTTATACTATGTTTATTGATTACACAGAGTTCACAAAAATATACATTTTTTTAACCCAACAATAAACAATGGCACCAGTAATAAGTTCATAAATATTTGGTGTTATCCAATGAGACTTTCCACATACAGGTAGGTATTAAATCAATTGGTATTATATGCAGAAACAAATATGTTTCACATATATCAAATGTAATGACACTGTTATTGTGTTTTTGTTTAAACCATAGAATCCTTAATAATTAAAATTAAGTTTAAAATTCAGATTATTAATCATATTCGATTGTCTCACCCAATAACTGGGTAATATATAATGTGAACTTGCCAAGTTGCCTGTAGCAATGTTAAGCATTTTGTCTGACAATGCCCTAAACTTAAGGGATTTTGGGAACAGATTCTTAGTTTTCGAAATTAAATCATGGACTTCCAAGTTCCTCTGGAACCACACCCTAGTATTCCTGGCATACTCATACTTGCCAACTCTCCTGGAATGTCCGGGAGACTCCAGAAATTCAGGTCAGTCTCAAGGGCTCCTGGGAGAGCTGGCAAATCTCCCGCATCCCGCTACTGCCACCACTAAATGACGTGATTCACGGTGAATTGCGTTATATTGGCCCTGCCCCCCGTGACAAAACAGCATTTTCGTCACAGGACGGGGCCAAAATGACGCATTTGGTCGCACTCCTCCCCCTCCTGCCCTCCAGTCACGCTCCTCTCTCGGAAACAGCTTCCCAAAAGTAGGTAAGTATGGGCATACTCTAACACTTTAGTTGTCCTCATCTACCTTATATAAGTAAATAGTTAATCCTGGTGATGCTTTCCCTTCATGATTGGATTGTGAATTTATTTCCCATTTACCTGCATGTGGGTTGCCTTGAAAATCAGGACATGATTTGGTGAGAGGGGCTTGAATTAAAATATTCTTGAATATATTTCCTCATTTGAATGGACATTTTTGACTCAGTGTCTCACGGGTTACCTCAAACTTTATTATGACATAAGTATGAAATTCCCCTCTGGCTAACTGCCTGTGTTAAATACTAGAATGCTATAACTTTACTGTGCATCAATAAAGAGCACAATAACACTCGATTGTTTTGTTTAATTTGCTGTTTGAGGCTTTCATCTTTGTAGCATGTATTCGGTTTACCACCCCTGTTTCACGCACTGACTTATAGAATTCAGTTACTCTACAATGTATCTATTTGCAACATCCTGACAAATAGAAAATGAGTATTAATGATACATAAACAGCTCATGCCAAATAATTTTTACAGTAAAAAAGATTATCAAGAATTATATATGAGTAATACATGTCTTTGTATAATTAATGATCATTATTTTTTTATTTGATCTTTATAGACCAATCACAGTTTATATCTGTTACCCCCCTCTATTAATCTTTGAGATGCTCTACTTAACACCTCCGTTTGTCTTACACAGCAGTACTTCTATTGTTATTGGTGCTGGAACATTTTCTTACTCTGTATATAAGGCAGTATCGTTTCCCTTGTGTATGTAATACATTTATTACATAGTATTTGATGTTATTCAGTATGTAAGACTACACAGCACCAGTACTTTCAGTGTAGGTTTCTCAGCGATTATATTAGTTAAAATTATATGAGTACTTTAAATATAATGGGTTTGCATTTGTCTGACTTTAGGTAGTGTTATACCCCATTTATACTGCATGAAAAATCCGGGTTTTCGCAGGGGCAAGCCCAGACGAGTTGGGATTAGGCGCAATATGAATGGGGTTAGTGAAAAATTCCCGGGTCTGAAAACCCGGGATTTGGACCCCGGACTTTTGGTGGGGTAATTCTCGGATCCGACCCGTGTCGCCTGCACTATGAATGGTGAGACCCGGGTTTTGCAACCTGGTTCTCACCAAACACAATTATAAAGTTGAAAAAAACCATTACACGAGGAGCCAATCAGAGCTCCTCTTGTGATGTTGCCATGGAGACCAAGGCAGACCTGTGTTCAGTATGAACAGGGTCTACTCGGGAATTTCCTCTGTCCCCCGGCAATATCTCGGGTTCATACACTCGGGAAATTGCCAGTATGAAAGCGGTATTAGTAATTCTTCATCATGGATCAAAGCGAGGGAGGATAGGGAATCAGAAGCAATTGTATGCGTTTGTTGATAATTGAACATGATGGCCCTGATTCATTAAGGAAAGTAAAGCAAAACAAAATGAGTAACTTTGCACCTGGACAAAGCCTTGTTGCATTGGAGGGGGAGGTAATTTTAAAATGTGGGGACAGGTTTATAGTTTGGTTCGGGCATGTCCTAGTTCACCTTTAAATTTCAGTGTAAAAATAAAGCTATCAAGTATTTGAGTGTTGCATAAAAAAACAGAGAAGATGTAACTTAAGTGCAAAACTACAAGCAAATTTGCACCCCTTGAATTACAACATGGTTTGTCCAGTAGAAAATGTACTCCATTTTTGCCTTACTTTCCTTGAAATGCAATAACCTTTATAAGAAGAAGGGATATTGCTTATATAATTACCACAAACATAAGTTTTAAATGTACTATTCAATCTGTACACACCCATGTATCTTACTGGTTGGTTAAAAGAGGAAAAAAGCTATTTTTTCAGTTTCAGTATTAGTCTGTAGTTAGTTCCTTTTAAAAGCAAACTCATGTATTTGCTAAATTCATCATTACAACGAAAGTTTTACCAGCCACAACATGAATGTCGTAGTGTTCTTCATTGTCACTGTTACCTGTAAGTACTAAACAGACTTCCTTTTATTCTATGAATAAGGTCAAGCGGGGTTATGTGTCAAGAAATACAGGTTCAGGTATTTGTTAGCATATGTTGGGTTATAGAATCAGACATGTACATGGCTATAATATATAGCGGTTCTTTTTGAAAAGCTGATGAGAATTATCTCTGTAAAAGAAAAGTAAATTTCATTCTTCATTCTATAAATATTTTCTACTGCAATATATATTAACATACTAACAACGATTTTTTATTTGAGATATACATAGTTTCTTAAAAGAGTTCTCCATACTTAGAACATTTCCCCCAGACAATTACCCCTTTGAAAATACAGTATTTTGGCTTAATAATTGTTAACCTACTTGCACGGTTCTGTGGTCCTGGCTGTTCACCTGTCATGATCGCTGATTATAATGTGTCCTCACTACATGACACATTGTAGTCAGCTATACATGGAGATTTTTCAATTTAAAGTCGAAAGGAGAATAACTCCATTAAATGAATGAATGGATTCCTAGAAGGTTACGGTTACACCTGCAGACTGCCCTGCTTCAACAAGCTAAAGTGGATAGCAGTAGGGTACCAAAAAGGTGAAAAAAGTCAGATGTGGTAGCGTCTAGCTACCACTGGCTGAAGACATAATTTAACACCAACAGCTAGGAGAGTGCGCTGCTCACATCCATTCATTGATGGAAATCGGTACATGGTACTTGGTTGAGCATAGTCCGACCACTTTAAAAAAGAACTCAGCTTAAGTCCAGTAACATGCTTCAAATATGCATTTGCAGGTTGATGGATTTTTGTGTTCAGTAGACTTAAATTGTGAACCCGTAATAACAATCAGATTACTTTCATTTAAATAAATGAAAATATAAAAAAAATCATGGGTTCCCATTGTGACCGACACCGGTGTAACAATTTTTTGTTTGGATTACATTATTAATTATTATTCGATTGTGTACTTTCTATTCATTATCTTCATCCTTCAAAATATATTTGCAGGTCAAAGCTGGCGTACATTACCACATGTGTAAATATATTTTCGAAAGTTGTTAAATTGGGGTACATAGCAGTCCCCATAGATATCTATGGGGACTGCTATGTATTTCGGAAAAAAAATGCAAAGCAGCAGATATCTATGATATCTGCAGGGATGCACCGATAATAAATTTGCAGGATACTTACATTTGCGGCTTTTCAGGGAAAAGAATAATTTATAAATAGGCCCATTTGCCTCCTTCCCAATGGAAGACTCTCAAGGAAAGCACAGAGGTTCAGTCTCGAATTCCTACGGCATCTGCTACACAGGTGATACAGCTGAACTTTTAGAGATTTCATGATGGGCTATCGGGGATGGTAGAGAAGGGTAAAGGGGATGTTGGGAAAAATTCAGAAGCCGTACACAAAAATCTTTGCACAGGGAATCTCATCAATATACAGTATATCTATATACTATATTTCTTGTAAACCTTGCATAGGAGGGATGGATTAAAGGGACATCCATTCTTAATAAATTTTTATCAATGTTAGCATTTCCATATTTTCGGGCTATAGTTGACCGTGCGTTTTTGTGACAAGTCCATCCACATTACACATATTACTTCTCTGATACAATTCCTTTTCTTGCTGAATAAACAATTGAAGACTTATGTAAGCATCACTTGGCAATGCCGAAGCACAGACTCTTACTGCTTTAGAAATAACTTCCCCTATATTGCTCTTGTGGCATGGATCCAGCAGAGTTGAAATTAAATAACCATCTCTTTCTTAAACATTTCTACACACGCTAGTTTGAATTCATAACTGAATACTGTGTGGTATGACTACCAGGTTTGCACAACCTACAATGTCATAAGCTGTGCTTTATTCTCACAAATTATAAATTCTTGACTCCCTTCACCAATACTAATATGATCAGCACCATCTCTGTGGCTTGAAAGGGGGTTTGCAGTGATCACTGTCATTATCCTGCTGCTTTAAGACTCCTCTAGCAAAATAAAAAAAAAAGGTAAATTGTTGCTAAAGCTACAATCATACCTCCTACCGAACTTGGGAACCTCACCAAAAAGCATAGATCCCCATTAGTTGTCATTGTTTTAGTTGGAAAATTGCATTTTGCATAAAGGATATTATAAAAATAATGTTTACTGCGCTCCTACTCCTACTGCAGCTCAATAAACCTAGTGTCACATGATCACAGCCAAATTCAAGTAAAAAGAAGTATTTAGCCGCTAAAGGAATCTCTCATATACACCCTAGAAATATATTATGTGATATAAACACAATTAATGAAAACAGTGACAACAATAGCAAATAATAATATAATAATAATAATAATATAATAATATACTTAAATTGAATTTAATGTAGTCTAGATGAAATCTTCCCAAAGTGAGATATTTATAAATTACAAATGGACATCAGTCACCATAGAGTTTTTAAGTTAAACTGTGATGAATATTGTGAGAAGCAAAGATCTTCACACTCCTCCTCAGTGTAACACTCATACAAACAGTAATATCACCCGTTAGTGGCAAAAAAACCTACCAGAGGATACTCCTTCAATGAGTCTTATAAGAGATTTATCCTCATAATGTCCTATTGCTTTTCAGTTTTTCATATCCTGTTAAAAGGGAATAAATGTAAAGGAAGACATCTGGCACAATATCATTTAAGATAAATACACAATTTTATTTCAACAATATCAAAGGTTAAAATCTCTCCATTCAGAAATAAAAAGAAAGAGGCGAGAGCTCCTACCAGAATGGCTGGATAACAATGGCAGTATATCAGTGGATCCTAATATAAACGGGGCAGTTAAAGAAACTGATAATTGAGTCCAATCTTTTAGTTTTGTGAGGCAGTGCAGGAAAGATGTGTCCCTTTATGTAGCAAGATTACTGACATTTGATAAAGGGATAGAGGGGGTCATTTTTTAGGATCTTTCCTGTGCAGAGGGGTGCACCTCCTTTTCCACTCTACAGAATGACTTAAATTTTGCCTTAGGTTCTCATCAAAAACTTCACTTTGTCGGAGAAGTGTCATTTTAGGAACACTCTGAGCAGGGGAGGGCTGGCAAATTTTTGTCCTGGGGCAAGACTCAACTCAGCAGCCTATTATAAAGAGAAAAAAATGCATGTGGCCCCAGTAACCCAGCCCAATGTAGCCCACTATGCAGGGCCGTCTTTCCCATTGGGCACAATGGGCAGGTGCCCGGGGCGCCCTGCAGCCCTGCAGCCCAGGGGGGCCCGTCAGAGGTAGCACAAAAAAAAAAACCTGAAAAAAAAAAAGAAGACAATACTTACCTTGCGGTCAGCTGGCGATCCGGCTCCCTCCATGGTCTCCTCCGGGGCCCCTATATATACATATATATATATTATATATATATATATAAAAAAAAAGATTTTATATATATATATATATATATATATATATAAAATCTTTTTTTTTTATATATATATATAAAATATATATATATATATATATATATATATATATATATGTATATATAGGGGCCCCGGTGCACTGCTTTGCCCAGGGGCCCAAAATGCTGTTAAGATGGCCCTGCCACTATGGGACTGGCCCAAAGAGCAGATACCACCCTGCCCCCCAGCCTAGCCTGACCCTAACTCTGAGCAATGTAATAAAAGCTTCATACACAGAAAAGTGCCAGATGTAATAGAGAAAACGCGGATGTCCCCTCACTCATGATTAAAATAAGCCATTATTAGACCAAACTGAGCAGCATATTAGGAGAAAAGCAGAACGTTTTCTTTAACAAACGGGCTGATTTTATATATAATTTGATGTGATGTTTACACTTTTGCCCCGTGCTCCAGTTGTGACTGTTCTGTCTATCCGTACATCTAGGCACACTACATGTACAATTAACATGATCATATGTATTTTTGGAACTAACTGTCGACTGGTTGTCAAGTCTGTTTCTTCCACAGGAGACTGTGATGTCTTTCACTAAGGCTAATTGTCTGAGTTTATAAACATAAATTTCATGCATATTTGTATTAATATTTAGGTGAATATACCAGTTTGTGATATATACTGTGTACGAATATTGCTAAAATACTGGAGTTGGAGTTCTGACTTGGGTACAGGCTCTGGGAAATCTCAGTTATTTATATCACTATACTTCTGCTAATAGCTCATTTATGATCTTAGCTCTTGGCAGCTAGTATAGTGTCATCTATTAGAATTTGTTTTTTTTGCCAAACCAAATGCATAGCTAGATGTAAGTGAGCAATAAAGAGGGTGAATGAGGGATGTATTGGAGTATTTTTTTTTTTTTTTTAAATGCATTTATTTTTAAACCTGTGTTTGTGTTTTTTAATCACATTTTCCCTGGTGAACTACAGGTACCCCAAGTGCTAGCATGCTCCGGCAGCCATGGGTATGCGGGCACTTGTAGTACTAGAAGCGCCAGCATGCCCAAACACTTACTGGCAGTCTGAGCATGCTGGGACCTGCAGTACACCCTGGACTTTTTTTATTTTTTTTATTCTATTTTTATACTAATACCCCACACCCATCGCACTAGGGGTGTGGGAAGAGCCCTAGTGCTTTTTAGCTACAACAGGCTTAGGTGATGCATAAGTTTGCTGAATCATTTATGTTTTGTTCATGAATATCTATAACATGGCGTTTTTGCTATGATGTTTTCAGTGCTTCTTTGCTTCCATTATATCTAACTGAGAGAACTATACAGAGCAGTAGAGGCAGAACTAAAGTAATTAATTACATAAATAAAAAAGATTTCAATGCGTACTGTACATACAGTGCATTTGTATAGTATTTCTTATTTGCATATAGCGTTCTGTGACAGCTACTGCCACGCATACATGTACTTTTTAATGCAAAGACTATGCTGTATCAGTCATCAGATTTATTCGGCATTTACACGTGAGCTGTAGTGAGTGCACAAGACAATGAAACAGGACAAAAACTTGAAAAAAACCTCTGGCGAAACGCACATTGGCCTTTCTATCTCTGCTGCTGTTGATATTGAGCCCTGATTTAAATCAATATTCTCATACAATAAGTAAATTTTAAGCATCAACAAAAGTGTAAAATGTGACTTGCATTCTAATTCATTATTAATTAGAATATCAAGGATGAATTCAGCCTTGCAGATTATATGGATCAACTCTAGGTAGAACCTTCACCGTGCAAGCAAGATAACTACAAGACCAGTTTTAATGAATAAATGCAATTACAATATTGTAATTACACATGAACAACTTTAAAATTAAAGAATGACGCATTGATAGTATCTGCAAATGTTTAAAATGCATTCTGCACTAAAATGAAAGATTAGCCACAATATGAAATAGTAAAGTAAGGCTCATTAATATAATGTACAACATTTTAATCCTCAAATAGAAGTCTTAATGAAACGGCACTAAGATCAGCCCAAGCAGGTGAATTGAATATTGGTTACACTGACTACTGATCTAAAGCGTGCCACTGCAAATAACATATTGTGGAAATCCACTTTACACTGACCTCTATCTACTGGCGTTTGTAGTTCAGGTGATATAATAATTCTAATTCATAACTTTGAATCAAACTAATCTGCTAATTCCAGTGCTCGAAGTGGGGCAGGATGTTCCGGTATAACACACCGGAACTTCTTTGCCCCATTTCCTTGCAAGCAGCCAGGGCCAGCGGAACGCTTGTCCACCAGCCCTGTAAATACTTATTTGGTGCCATTGGCTGTGCCCAGCACCCTCCCCGCTCCCCCTGCTCACTCCTCCCTGTCCCCTCCTCCTTGCTCCCTTCTCGCTGACTGTCGGGCATGACGTCATCACGTCCTGACACTGTCAGTGAGGAGTGGTGCAGAGAGGAGCCAGCACACTGAAGAAAAGAAGACAGAAGAGGAAAAGAAAAAACACGGAAGAAAAGAATGTAATAGAAAACTAAAAGTAAAGAGCAGATGGGGCATCAGTGTGATTGAGGGGCCACAGTAATGAAGGGGGCAAGAGTCTAATGAAGGGGCCACAATGCGATGAAGAAGGGGGCACTGTGATTTAGGAGGGGGCACAGTGTGATGAAGGAAGGGGCACAATGTGATGAAGGAGGGGGCACAGTGTGATGAAGGAGGGGGCACAATGTGATGAAGGAGGGGGCACAGTGTGATGAAGGACGGGTAAATGTGTGAATTCACTAGTGAGAAGTAACAATAGGAGCAGGGACAGGGGTAGATAGAGAGGATCAAGGAATACAGGAGGAACAAAAGAAGCGGGACGTGAGGCACAGGGAGAGAGCAGGTAGGGAGGGAGAGAGGGGGATAGCTGCAATGAAGACAGGGGCACATAGGAACAGAGAATGGAAACAGATAAGGGAAAAATAAACGGCAACATGGAAGATATAAGGGATAACATGAGGGAGAGGTGGAGGGACACAGAGGAAAGGTAATTGGACACAGGAGAGGTGGGGGACACAGTGTGCATAGCCTTGTATCATTTAATAATTTTTATGTTATACAATATAGTGCTAAAATGCATCTAAAATTAATTTCACTCTATCAAAACCCTGACTGCTCATTTCACAGTGAAAGTTCCATACCAGCACACCTAAATTTCTACTTCTACCACTGGCTGATACAATAAAGAAATACATAGTACCTGTGGACATTTCAAATGCAACTTGCACAGAAATGAGTAGTTAACTACAATATCGCAGAATGAAGCAAGATTTGCAGACTGAACAAATACGATCCAGACAGAACTTTTCTTATGCTAGCGAGGCAACCATTAGACCAGTTTTAATGAACTTTAGATAATAAGATTTTGGTGGATGGGTATAAATAACTTACAAATTGAAACCTAATGCACTGGTAGTATCTTCAAATATCTTGAATGCAGTCTGCATTGAAATACGTAATCTGTTGAGTTCTATAAATGTACTAAACAACACTGATATAGAGAAGGAACAGAGACTTGGGCTGAAGCCAACAGCGCGTCTATAAAGACACTGTTGCTTTCTTGTTTAAATAAAATCACTCTCTGAATATAGATGTTACAATGCTGGCAAAAGTTCTCTTAAAATGAGAGAGCTAGTGAGGATTTAAAGTTGTAACCATATATAGGCAACTTGGTTGTATTGATTTAACACAATCTATTGAATAAGGAAATACAGGAGAGTGGAAGTATACTGTAAGTGACAGAGCAACTCGCAGATAGTCTGGTTTTCTATGTGCCCCATCCTATCTATCTATATATATATATATATATATATATATATATATATATATATATATATATATATATATATAGCACAACATTCCTGGCTATAAGTCCCAGGGTGACAGCTTGGTTCCAGGTCTATGGCTGCACTCTGACATTTCCATGTGGTGTGAACACATACTTGCCAACTTTAAGTTGGTGAGGTACCGGGAGGGCATGAGGAGTGTATGGTCAGAGATGGTGAAGCTTCGCAAATCGTGCCATTTTGGCCCCACCCCCAGTGACATAATGCATGTTAAGAGTCTCTTTTGCAGTGGGGGCGTAGTCAAAATGATGTGATTCCTTGAGAATCACATCATGCCTAAAGTGGGCAGATGTGGCAGAATGCCTTACTCTCCCAGGATTCTGGGGAGACTTAGACGGAATTTGTGAGTCTCCCGGACATTACAGGAGAGTTGGTATGTATGTGTGCACATGACACATAGGAATAAAGCCTTCTCCCATTCTTTGGGTAAAAATACAAAGAAGAAACAGGCTACTTTATAAAGCAATGTCAATCATCCTCTGCCTTATTCAAAATTGAATAATAGATAATAGATGTAGCGGGTCGAGATCTGTGTGCAGTGCTTGATATTACATTTTACTTGACATTGGGACTGTACTGAGTGTATAGGAGCACTATATATTGTAATACTAGTTGTATTATAGTAGACACAAATATTTGTTAAGGCACAGTCTGAAATCTTCTGAGATATATGTACATTTATGATTATACAGATGCAACACAAGTAAAAATCCATATTTCCACTAATGTAAACTATAGCCGTGGCCAATTAAATTTTAAACCTACAAGTTGAGTTAAAAAGCAATCAATAGTGGGATGAGAAGACCATTTGTTAGAATGTGTGTGCAAGTGTTAGTTTGTCATTTTGTGTGCTGCCTCTCTTAGTTAGCTTATGGTGTGACCATTTGAATTCTGAAACAAACTTTATTACGTATATGAGCATAATCACCAACATACAAGAATTTACTGGGTATAACCACTAGCCAGGGCATCAGCAATAGTATATTAGATTTTGGCTGTGACATGTAAGTTTTTGGAAGTTTCTGGCTCTTGACCACCCTGACCACATAGCCTCTGTGGTCTTAACAATTGTGCTCTATTACATTTCATTTCTTAGTTTTCTTAGATTTATAAGAAGTAACGAGTCATTTCAGAAACGTTTGTTAAGGTGTCATCATTTTACACCTCTTGACCAAGCACGGAAATCACTATATCCAGTAAGACTGATCTGCAGCATAAGAGGAAGTAGAGGTATAAGTGTAAATACAGTATATAATTGTGAAACTGTACAGTATACATATATATATATATATATATATATATATATATATATATATATATATTTTCTGTGTTGCTACATGGCCCTAAATCACCAATTTCTATCTTATGTTATGCATGCTAATTATTGCAGTCATGCAGAGCAGGAATTAACGGGGGTGAAGTGGTGGGCCACTATGGCTTCTGCAATTGAGGGGGTCCAGCAATGTTGGTGCACTCCTCTCTGAAGAACTTCTCTCTTAGTACACCACGGGAGACCCCCACACACTCCCGAGACCCCAACATACCCCCATTGAGGGTATTCCTCTCCTCTAAAAAGAGCAGAGCCCTCTTATGATGGATGCATGCACCAGCCACATGCTTAAAACAGGTCACCCCTTGTTCTTTTCTGAGAAGAGTGGCGGGCCCAAGAGTTTACAGCTGCATCGTCGGTCCCCTACCCAATCTTTGCTAAGGGGCCTAGTGAAGCGATGTTGCTACCCTGCATTCATGCCGTTTTAATTCACAATGGAATACTACAACAGACTAATAAACGTATCAAGGGAATTTATAATAGGCTGCAATTTTGTTATTCCAAGCACAGGAATCAATCTACAGTTTTGTGCGCTTACATCCGTATTTTAAGTTGCGTCGATCTTTAGATATACAGTGTCAATATGTGGTCACATCAAGCCATGCTCTGAGCAAAATTATGATTACTGTAATATCATTAGTGTTTTAAGAATAAAGTATATATCAAAAAATAAAAAGAATAGTTTGGCGATACTCTTAAAATAAGTAACCTGGGCTGGTTATCATTAAAGCAGGTGGTCAAAGAGCGTAGGGTCCCCCTGCAAAAGAAGCAATCAGGACCATACTACTAGTGGTGGAACTACCATTGGTGCCTAAGGTGCAGTGCGCCGGGGCATGGAGATAACGGGCCCACTGCACGGCAGATGCAAAGGATTGGAACTAGCGAGATGTAGACCCGGTTCCCTCCTCCCAGCCTCCCTGCACCGGGGCCCACAGCTCACTAGTTCCGCCTCTGCATTCTACGTCAGACTGTGGTGGTCACACTATAATAGGGAGATGCACAGCCTGAGGTTTCTCTGTCATAATGTAGAACCAGGCTGAGCCCAACAGACAGATCAAACCATATAAGGGATAAAATAATGGTCTCCCCTTTCCCCTTCCCCATTGCTGCCTGGTGGTGGGTACCAGTGCAAAGAGAGTCCAATTACACAACTAAAAGAAAACTGTCACACAAAAGAAAAATAATTATAGAAGCATCCGCACAGTATAAATCTTTTTTTCAATTGAGGTTATTTAAAAATTCCATAAAAAAAAGTTGTTTTTTCAATGTTAGCTATCAAAACCAAAGCTTTTTTGCTCTTTTTCAATTGTGCTAGATACTCACAGCATTGTTGGAGCTGCTAAATGTAAAATGTTATACGTGTCCACCCAATCAATTTTGATTGGATAGACACGTATCTGCAGTAGTATTACATATAATGTGAATATTTATGAAAAAAAAATACAGTTAAAGTGGTATATTTTGTCATACATATAGACATATTCAAGAACATAAGTTGATCTTTTCACCTTTTATTCTGTTACTAACGTATAAAATATTTTATTTTTCAGGTTGTCTGCTGGTCACTAAACAATGGGTATCTGGCAGTAAGTACAATAATGAAAAGCTCTGTAAAGTTATTGCTCTGCAATGGCGTAATTATCTGCTTTCATTTCTGCTTCCTTTATAATCCAGGTGCTCTTCCGAAACCATCCCTTGAACTAATTACAAATGATCCCAGAAATATAATTGTGATGGGTGACACTATTACTTTGAAATGTGTAAAAGGATCACAGAATGCCAACAACTATTACTTGCTGCATATCAATGGAACGGGACACAATGGAACTCTAGAAGAAAGCAGCGGGGAATTCCTCTTCCGGGACATCAAGAATGAAAATAATGGGAACTACGCCTGTAGATACCGTGATGCAGCCTTCTTCTCAGAGTTTAGCTCATCTTTAAATATTTTTGTTCAAGGTAAGGTGTATTGTTGAAAACGTTACTTTCTGAACGGTAATCTGTAAAGTTGGTTCACTCTAGAGTAATTACTGTACGGGAAATAAGTGAATAGTAAAATATCAGTATGTTGGTTCATTAGATGTTCGGTGCGCAGGAACAAAAAGAACATATATCGAAATCTCTCCTTCCTCACCAGGGGGCACATTTATCAATATTCACATAAAGTGAAAAGTAGTTTTTAATCCTTATCGCAATGATAAGGATTGAACTACTTCTCACATTTATGTACAGCCCTGCACAGAAACAGCAGTTCCGAAAAACTGCTGTTTCAGTGATAAAAAAAATCATACTTATCCCCCTCTTCGGAAGCGCTGTCTCCGGGTCTTCTCTTCACTCTTCAATTGCGCATGTCCAGTTCCAAAAACTGGACATGCGCACACAGATCCCCTCTCTGTCTCTGCAACGATAGTTGCAGAGAGAGCGCGCTGAGTGACAGGGAGGGATCATGTGATCCCTCCCCACATGCGCTGTCCAGCTCTGCTCTCCGGAGCAGAGCTGACAGCATTAGATTTCTTCAATTCGGATGATGTACGCCAGCTTCAGCTTCGCATCCTTATTGTAAAGACCCTGTACACCCTTTGATGCTGGTAGGAAAAAAACCCTCTACAAACCATAAAGGGCATCTATTTTAAACCACATAAAGTCCGTAGCATGTATGAGTCATATAGCTGATAACATTGGGAATGAGAGTGGTACACGAGACACTACCCATGGGGAAGATAGGTAAACAAAATCTTAAAAACTGACCAGGCTCTGAAAGGTCCCACAAGATACATTTCTAATGTCTAAACCACCCTTAATTAATAGAGACAGCAGAAAGGAATAGGGACAGATACAGTCTCAAGTATGAGTATGCAATTAAGAAACATCATTCCTCATTTCTTCTACATACAAGTCACAGGACGATTGCAATGGTTATGAACATATAGAATAATGCAGAAAGCATCAAAGGCCTCCCCAAGGAAATAAGACAATCACACCATATAAATACCATTGCTTCAGCATGGCATTAGGCTATCTCCATTTAACAAAAATATAAAGTTGCAAAACTAAGCAACATTACATAAATTGGCTCAAATATCCACTTTGAAGCACATCAAGGTTAGAGGCTTCCAGCTACAGCACTCCCAAAAAATTCAATGGGCATCTGACACCTCTGATCAGATTGCTAGGAGACAGTTAGAGGTATGGCAGAGGCCCTACTGAGTGTAATACATCATTCTTTTCAAATAATGATGCTCTAGAAAAGAGGAATACATTGTGGGGAGCCTGGTAGCTGTCTTGTAGCACTGGTACCATGTGTTTCATTCCAACCAGGGTATTATCGGTGTAGATATTGTATGGTCTTCCAGGGTTTCATGGGTTTTCTCCAGATACTCCGGGTTCCATTCGCAGTTCCAAGTCATAAAATTATATAACACCCTGTCACTGTGTGTGTGGCCCTGGGGTGTATAGGTGGGTAATGTACATACTCACTTGCACTTTCCTTTGCCCTGGATAGCTCTCTGGCCTGGGTATCAGTGAGCAGAAGGTCCCCACACATCCAGGTTTTCAGCAGTGTCTCTTTAAGGTGTTGGGGCACCAGTGGCGGGGGGGGGGGGGGGTTTGGCGATCGGGGCAGGGGCTTGCTGCCAGCTGCTGCACACTATGTGCAGGTCCGTTCAGCAGAGACAGGCAGGGACAGTGTGCTGCCCGGCTGCTCTGATTGTGATTTAGAGCGGCCGGGCAGCACACTCTCCCTGCCTGTCTCTGCCGAACGGACCTGCACATAGTGTGCAGCCGTAGACCGCCTTAGCTGTCAAAAACGGGGAGGGAACTGAATCACTCTAGGTAAAATTATTTTCTAGATCCGCCCCAGTGGGGCATAGATGTGGTCTCAATTATTTGGTCGCCAGACCATCTCTATTACAATAAACCCTTTATTTACACACCTCTTCACTCCAGCACACTACTTGAGTTGCAAATAACACTAAAATAAATATGTGCATCTCCTTTCTCACTCCAGCACAGATAATCACAGCCCCTCTGTGGGGACCTTATCCCTTGGGCTATAACACATACTTGTTGTTCTCTATCTGCCCCTCCTGGGATTCTCACACTCGGTTGAATTTGTTCAGTCTATATCACCCTCTCCGTTTCAGCCTTGCTTGGTAGATCTGCCACCCTCACTAGTGTCCTCTTGCAGTCTCTTCACTCACCCCTTGGGCTAGAACATCCTCTCTCACCATACCCCTCTGGGTCACATTAAATACTGTTACATTGCACCTGCGCAATCTAGTATTAGCCAACAGGGACACTGAGAAGTGTAGTCCCCACTCGGCTTCAGAGGTTTTATAAGTATTATTATTATTTTTATTATTCTAATCTACCATCCCATTAGATTATAGAGAGGACAACAAGTATATAGGAAAAAAGCATGAACATAAAGTTTTCCCTAATATCCAATTAACAACTTAATATACAGTTCAGATATTACCTGCATAAATTGTACAGTGTATTTACAAGCAGAGGTTTGGGGGTATGGCACTACGGGTCCTGGAGGTGAGGGTGGCACAACAATGCCAGGTAATCCACATCCAGGGCCCTGGCTCCTGCCTGAGGCCTCCCTCAAAAGAGCAGACGGGAGTCCACTTATGAGCCGCTCAAGGGTCAGAGTGAGCATGCTCAGAAGAGTTCCCCCCGCTCTGCTCTGTTGAGCAAAGAAAGGGGCCCATGAGGAAAGAATGGCGTCACTGGGCCAAATATTGCTATGGGACCTTGCGATGCACTGTTCCTCTCCTGCTTACAAGTCTCATAGTTGCTTAAAAGGTATTGTAAGTTGATTTTAAAGCTAAAACAATGTCATTAATTTCTAAATGTAATTTTTTTCTGATACTTAATATAGAATAAAATACTAGGCAAAGAGCTTTTCTCATTGTGAAATGCATACTCCACTGTGTCCAGCTTTATAATGCTGTTTATATTAATGGGTTTTTTTTCCTCTTTTTTTCATTAAACAGAAAAGTTTCCAAGGCCCTCAATAAATGTTAGTCCGCGGAGAGTTGTCCAGCCAGGAGCAGCCATCACAATCACTTGTAGAGCACATCGTGCAAACATTAGATTTACTATACTAAAGAATAACGCTATTATCACCCAGGGCTCTGATGATGGAAGTAAATTTTCATACGTAATAAACGCGGCTAACAATGAAAATGAAGGATATTATTCATGCATATATGAAAGCAAAAATGGAAGCTCAGTTCATCTCAAATCTGTAAGAAGCAATCCAATGAGGATATCAGTTCTAGGTAAATACTTAAACTCTCTCTCACCATCTCTCTCTATTTTATCTATCTATCTATCTATCTATCTAATATCTATTTTTCTTTCTATCTCATATCTATCTATCTATCTAATATCCATCTATTTATTTATCTATATATGTAATACCTATCTATCTATCTATCTATCTATCTATCTATCTATCTATCTATTTTTCTTTCTATCTCATATCTATCTATTTATTTATTTATCTATATATATGTAATATCTATCTATCTTTCTATCTATCTTTCTAATATACATCTATTATCTATCCATCTATCTATCCAAGTGTCTATCTATCTATCTATCTATCTATCTATCTATCTATCTATCTATCTATCTATCTATCTATTTTTCTTTCTATCTCATATATCTATCTATCTATCTATTTATTTATTTATCTATATATATGTAATATCTATCTATCTTTCTATCTATCTTTCTAATATACATCTATTATCTATCCATCTATCTATCCAAGTTTCTATCTATCTATCTATCTATCTATCATATCTATCTATCTATCTATCTGTGATTTATTACACAATTGCTTTCTGGTCAGAATATCTGTACATTATCTGTGGTTTTGCTATAATGAATCGTATAATTTACTGTTATCACTTTACATAATTACACCTGTTTACACTTATCTATGCACCTTGGAGCCTCTCTATCATATCTATCTATCTATCTATCTATCTATCTATCTATCTATCTATCTATCTATCTGATATCTATTGTCTATCTATCTATCTATCTATCTATCTATCTATCTATCTATAGTCTATCTAATATCTATCGTCTATCTATCTATCTATCTATCTATCTATCTATCTATCTATCTGTCTATCTATCTATCTATCTATCTGTCTATCTATCTAATATTTATTGTCTATCTATCTATCTATCTAATATCTATCGTCTATCTATCTATCTATCTATCTATCTAATATCTATCGTCTATCTATCTATCTAATATCTATCGTCTATCTATCTATCGTCTATCTATCGTCTATCTATCTAATATCTATCTAATATCTATCGTCTATCTATCTATCTAATATCTATCGTCTATCTATCAATCTGTCTATCTATCTAATATTTATTGTCTGTCTATCTATCTATCTAATATCTATCTAATATCTATCGTCTATCTATCTATCTATCTATCTATCTATCTAATATCTATCTATCTATCTATCTATCTATCTATCTATCTATCTATCTACTCTCTCACAGGTAACTAATAGATTTATATCACATTCAAACGGCAAGCTAAACCAATAAGTCTTCTGAGAGTACAATGCAGGATTGGTCCATGAAATCACATGTACTTCCCCCTCCACCAGTCAGGCTCAGCATATTATGCTCAATCACCCTTCTCCCCGAGAAACCCAAAGACACCCTAAGACTACACACAAAACAGTATTATTATAATAATAACTAATAATTGAGTTGCACTCTGCCATTTTGTAATTTTTTTGTGATTTTTCTTGTTGTTGTTCTTTTCTTACATTGAGCCACTTTCTGAAGTGCCAGAAGAGCAGTAAGTATTAAATACGTAATAGGTTTTTCTATAATAAATGTTAATTTCTAAATTTATTGGAAATTATGTTTCAATGCAAAGGTTAGTTTCAGTTTTTTTCTTTGCTGTGGCTTCCAATAACAGTTATAAATACCCCAGTTTCATCAATTTCTCAATTAGCTGGAATGAAAAGCTTCCTTATAAATGGGTTTATAAAATAATCTACATATTAGATTTATATGTTTTTTTCAGTACAATTTCAATGTGCATGAAAGAAAAAAGGTGGATACTTTATGTAGAAAACAAACTGCCCCATAGCTTTTGCCTCCCTAGGTCCACACCTACTGTGCATAATGCTAAATCAGACCCTGTATATTTAGAACTTCTAGGGGTATATTTACTAAACTGCGGGTTTGAAAAAGTGGAGATGTTGCCTATAGCAATCAATCAGATTCTAGCTATCATTTTGTAGAATGTACTAAATAAATGACAGCTAGAATCTGGTTGGTTGCTATAGGCAACATCTCCACTTTTTCAAACCCCAGTTTAGTAAATACACCCCCTAGACTGGATTCCTCACTGTGAAAGTCTTGTGCTTATCCTTTTGTACTCATTATCAGTTGGGGGTCACCCTTTGTAGCTCAGTTTTTGTTGCATGAAATATATCTGACCTAACTTATCTTATAAACTGATATGCATTCTGCTAATTTATATGGTTTTAGGATTGGCTGCTCCTTCGCTGACTTGTGAAGAAGATCCAAATGATAGTAGAAAGTTCCGAATCAACTGTACCATACCAGAATCAACTGCACCATTGGATGAGTTGTACTT
This sequence comes from Mixophyes fleayi, assembly GCF_038048845.1. NCBI lineage: Eukaryota > Metazoa > Chordata > Amphibia > Anura > Limnodynastidae > Mixophyes > Mixophyes fleayi. The sequence goes on from NC_134412.1 coordinate 27,595,270, forward strand.
TTTCCTACTGAATGGCAGCAAATTAATTGAAAATGAAGTCAGAGCTAAAGACAAGAGCGTGACATTTATCGTTGCCAAACCTCCGCATATTACAAAGAAATATCTTTGTATGTATCAGATTGAACATGATTCTGAGGACCTTGCAGATTCCCTTTACAGCGCTGAAAAATATCTGTGGGAAGGTAAGTGATACAAGAAAGTGGTCAACATTAAAATGCTTGTTTCAGAAATATTTACTATTTTCATCATCTATTTATTTATATAGCGCCACTAATTCTGCAGTACTGCACAGAGAGCTCATTCACGTCAGTCCCTGCCCCATTGGAGCTTACAATCTAAATCCCTTAACATACACACACACATAGACTGAGAGAGACTAAGGGCAATTTAATAGCAGCCAATTAACCTACTAGTATAATTTCGGAGTGTGGGAGGAAACTGGAGAACCTGGAATAAACCCACGCAAACACGGTGAGACCATACAAACTCTACACAGATAAGGCCATGGTCAGGAATTGAACTCATGACCCCAATGCTGTGAGGCAGAAGTGCTAACCACTAAGCCACTGTGCTGCCCATTGGGCTTTGTACTGTTTTATATATCTATGTTCAACTTCCACTGGGCAAGTTACTGAAAAAAACTGAAAAAGTGACTTATTGCCTCATAGGGAAGATTCGAGAACACAGCTGCTTTCATGTAGCAAATAATCCACATAACATATAAAGCGCAATCAGTTTAGATGAATAATACAACTGAGCATCAGTCACATGGCATGTAGATTGCACCAACTTGTGCTTAACCCTTTCCCACTTTTTTTTATTTATTTATATATTGCACTGTACAGTGGGTATAGAGTCACTCACATTAGTCCCTGCCCAATTGAAACTTAAATTCCAAATTACCTATCACACACACTAGGGTCCATTTTTGTCAGAAGCCAATTAACTTACCAATATGCTTTTGGACTGTTGGAGTAAACTGGAGCACCCAGAGGAAACCCACATTAACATGTTGGAATCGAATCCATGAACCCAGTGCAGTGAGGCAACAATACAAGCCACTGTGCCACCAGGCTGTACCACTTCCATAAAATGGAGAGGGTGGGGACAATCTGGCACAAACCAGCAAAACCGTCATGCTTTGCAGGATATCAAATCGCGTCATTAGTCTAAAAGAGACGCGCTCCATCTGCAATAACCAACAAATTCCCAGCCGTTGCACACAATGGGCCTGAGTCATTAAGGAAAGTAAGGCAAAGAAGGAGTAAATTTGATCCCGAACAAACCATGTTAGAATGCAAGGGGTGAAAATTAGTTTATTATTGTGCAAGTAAGAAAAATACTGGCTTCTTTGTATGTAGCACACAAGTACCTGATAGCTTATTTGTACACTGAAATTTAAAGTTGATCTAGGACATGCCTTACCCCAACTATAATTCTGCCTTCACATTTTATAAATTTACCTCCCCCTCCAATGCAACATGGTTTTGCCTTACTTACTTATTTTTGCTTAACTGTCCTTAATTAATCAGGTCCAATGTGTTACAATAAAGTCCTTAACACAGTTCATGTTATACTCAGAGCATTTCCATGGTTCACAAATAGAACAATAGACAGAACGTAACACATACTTGCCTACTTTCGGCAAGTGCAGTCTGGGAAAGGGGCGTGATTAGAGGACGTGATTTTCGTTGCCGTGGGCGGGGCCAAATGATATGTTTGCCAGTGCCCCGCCCCCCCGCAACAGAAATGACGTTTTGTCGCGGGGACAGGACCAAAATAACGTGATTCACCGTGAATCACGTCATTTTGGCCAGGCAATTTGCGGGATGCGGGATACTTGCCTGCTCTCTCGGGAGTCCATGAGACCGACCCAAAATTCGGGAGTCTCCCGGACATTCTGGGAGAGTTGGCAAGTATTACGTAACCAGTTCATCAATTGGCTTATCAATTGTCCTGCCTACCCTTAAGCTACTTGTAAAGTGCATTTAACTTTATATAACTTTATCTTTATGTGAAACAAAGCTCATACATCCAACTTGACTATATCCCTATTTGTTTCCAGCAAACTGTGACTTACTCTCAAACTTCTCACCATATCATCTTTGGAGCTATTCTCCTATTTCTCTGAGGCCTCCTGCTGCCATCCCTTCATGCATTTCTTCCTTTAAATATAAGCCTCAGACCACACCATTTACCTTTTATCTGGTACACTGTCCTTCGAAACTTCCCCTAATACCCCATTCATACTGCACCAAAAACCCAGGTTTTTGCAGAGGCACGCTGAAAAACCCGGGTCTTGGTGCAGTATGAATAGTCCAACCACAAAATCCCGGGTCTAAAATCCCGGGACTTAGACCCGGGATTTTGCGAGGGGTAATTCCCGTGTTGGACCCCGCTCGCCTGCAGTATGAATGGTACAACCCGTGTAATTCCCGGGTCTCACCATTCATACTGTAAAAATAAATAAATTGTGAAATAAAAAAAAAAAAGATTTTAATTAAAAAAAAATACATAAGAAATGTTTACATAACTTATTTTCAGCCAGCGGTGTCTCCGGTGCGTTGCCGGCTGTCAGGGGGACCTCTGGGTACTAAAATGACGTTATTTCTAATGGACTAGAAATGACGTAATTTTAGTACCCAAAGGTCCCCCTGACAGCCGGCAACGCACCGGAGACACCGCTGGCTGAAAATAAGTTAAGTAAACATTTCTTATGTATTTTTTTTTAATTAAAATCTTTTTTTTCACTTTTTTTTTTCTAAAACCCGGGTCGGGCAGGTGCAGTATGAACCCGCCTGACCCGGGAATCTTGTTATCTATACTGCCCTGTGCCCCGGCAATATCCCAGGTTAACAACCCGGGATATTGCCGGGGTGGCAGTATGAAAGTGGTATAATATTCTAGGAAATTCCCCTGCACTACAACTAGTGTTTCTAAGTAGACCTCTCCCGACATCATACTACTCCATCGTCTACTGTGCCATAAAGCAACCATTATCCACCTGTGGAGAAAATACAAGGGGATTAAATTAAACAATAAATACCTGACACTTTACATTTAAATATTTAGGGTAGATTCATCATACCTTCTAAAAAGGAAAAAAAGGAGGTGTTGCCCATAGCAACCAATCAGATGGCAGATTCAGGGTAAGGCAAGCATCAACTGGGCATCATAATGGAATGTTCTTTTCTTGTGACACAATTAGATGTGGATGAACGCCCAGATATACCGATTAAGAGGCAATTTCTTACAGGACCTAGAGGGCAGGTGTAATGATACACCATGATGATGATAAGCAGCAACTAGCTGATTTTTATTTAATTAAATTGAATATAATTTGTATTTTTGTTTGTATTTAATGACATCTTATATTGAAAATGCGACTTTCACTTTTATTAATAACAGTCAAAACATTATTCTCTCTCTCAATATTCTCTCTATGTTATTGTGTCATAATTTATTACTTAAATGGTTTGACCACTTTCAGAAAAAGACATTATTACATACATGTTTATTTTAATTATGCCTATTAATCCTTATTAGTGCTGTTTAAGGGGACATACTTAGTGCTCTCCATGCCCCCATTATCTGAATCTAATTTCCACTGTATGGAAACACAATTTGGATGTTATGAAAATAGCAAACCTCAAACAGTATTCCTAGGGGTATATTTACTAAACTGCAGATTTGAAAAAGTGGAGATGTTGCCTATAGCAACCAATCAGATTATAGTTATCATTTATTTAGTACATTCTACAAAATGACAGCTAGAATCTGATTGGTTACACTGACAATGCATTTATCATAGAAATCAATTATCTATATTTACAGCTACCCAAATTGTGTTTGGAGGAATGCCCCACAACACATTTGGTGTGTGACCGTGTACAGAAACGTACACCTGTACTGGTCTCATACTGGCTGCTGGGCCAATATCAGCAGGTCTGTATGTTCAATTTCAATGTCTGATAACAATAACTTTATTGCAAATGTTGGGATCATTATCATCCATTTGGGTAAAAGTGCACCAGAAAAAGATTCTATAGTGGAGGCTAATCTAATATAATCTAATCTTGTTACCTAAAGACGTTTATTGAAATCATATCTTTATTTGTTTTCATTACAATGTTTTATTGTGTGTTAGACTGCTTTTTTCTTTCTCCCAAGTAAATATTGAAATTAAAATAATATTGTGGTCAGTAGTAATAAGAAAATTGTGTGAAAATTATTAAACCGGGGGAAAAAAAGAGAAAAAGTCACCTTTTAGGCTCTCAGCACCTGGTTAGTACATTTAAATGTTATATTTAAATAACCTGGGTGGTATAATGCCATCCAGCATTCATTTCTTCTATATTTGTAGGGTTCAATATATTTTAATTTATCTTTCACATGACAGGTTGTCCTATCACAATATTCACTTGACGTTCTGAATGTCTTGTAGTTTACTAATTATGGGCCTGATTCATTAAGGATCTTAACTTAAGAAACTTTTTATTTAAGTCTCCTGGACAAAACCATGGTACAATGCAAGGGGTGCAAATTAGTAGTCTGTTTTGCACATAAGTTAAATACTGACTAGCACACAAATATCAACTTTAAATTTCAGTGTACAAATAAGCTATCAAGTATTTGTGTGTTACATGAAAAAACAGTCAGTATTTAACTTATGTGCAAAACAGAAAACTAATTTGCACCCCTTGCATTGTAACATGGTTTTGTCCAGGAGACTTAAATAAGAAGCTTCTTAAGTTAAGATCCTTAATGAATCAGGCCCTACTTTATTAACGTATGAGTTCTTATTGCAGGAGAGGAGAAAAAAGTCTAGTAGTTTGGTGTAGGTGGGACAGTAGGTGCTCTGTTATATGCGTACCAGCTTTATGAGTAAGTCAGGCATAGCAATATGTAATATCCTCAGGTCTAGGGGAATTCATGTATCACTGTTCCTTGTGATTTCAAGCAGAAGTACCGGAAATAAAGTAGACAACCAAAAATGGTGTAATATTTTCAACTAAGTGCAGCACCCAAAATAGTAGTGAATCTGCCTACTAAATAGGAGAAAATAGAAGGCTTATCTGAGACAATCCTGTTGCTGCTTCAGAGCCACTTCAACTACAATTTTTATTACTCCAAAATGGATAAACAACCACATGATGTAGCATGTAAAACTTTCTAATATTTAGATAATATAATACCATACTTGCCGACTCTCTGACTCAGGTCACGTGACAGGGGTAGGAGGGGGCGTGGTGACATCTTTGCATTGAATGTGGGGACGGAGCTCAATGACACAATTAAGCCCTGCCCGAAATTCTGGAGCCTGCCGGGAATTTCCTGGAGAGTAGGCAAGTACATAAAGAAGATAAGTTGTTTTCTAAAGCATAGGATACCCTAGACCAGGCCTGGTCAACCTGTGGCAATCCAGGTGTTGTGAAACTACAAGTCCCAGCATGCTTTGCCTTAAGACAGCCAGCAGCTGACAGAGCATGCTGGGATTTGTAGTTTCACAACAGGAGGAGAGCCACAGGTTGGACAGGCCTGTCCTAGAGGATAACTGCTACTGGTCTATATGTGCAGTCATCTTGCGCCTCCACTATCAAGCCCCATTGGAACATGTGTGTTGTTGTCCAGGATACGTCCTTGTGTGGCTGGTACACATATAAGGCCATTGGCGGGAATCGAACTCTTGAGCCCAGTGCTGTGAAGCAGAGGTGCTTACCACTAAGTCACTGTGCTGCTCCTACTTTGTTTTGACTCACTCATTGCAACAGACTTTGGCGGGGATCCAGTCTGACCACTGTTACTTTTGTGAAACACTTAAGTTTTACTGTTGCAGAGAAGCTGCTAAATTTAAAAGTCGTTTTATTCGTAAGGCAGCAGAAATAAAATAATTTACATATCACATTATTATCAATAGGGGAGTATTAATTAAAACAATATACATGGATATCTCTCTTTTAAAGCTTGAGAAAATGCAGAATGAAACAGTTATATGTATTGACATTTCCGCATTCTCTACAAGGTTGTTTATCTGCTTTAAATTATAATATTTCAGATCTACCCCAACCTTCAATGCATTTGGAACCTGACTCTACTAACGATGACATGAAGATTCGCTGCATGGCCCCAAGAGAGTACAAAGAAATGCAATTTCAGCTACTGAATGACACCCGTGTGATTGCAGAACATGCAACAAACCACACCAGCAGTGCAATATTCACAATAAAGACAAGTCAATATCCTAAAGAAAAACTTTCTTGCAGTTACCGCATAAGACTTGATTGTGGATTTGTAGATTCTAGGAGCTGTAAATACTGTAAGTCTTCATATAAAGCTTACCCTGTTAGATATAAGTAACTTATTTATCAGTATAATATACGAAATAATGCTATACTGTAACCTATAGAAACCAGACATTAGAGCATAGTCAGACTAATGAGAGATTATACAGTATCTTCTTGGTTGCTATAGGTTACAGCAATCATCATCACTTATTTATAAAGCGCCACTGATTCCGCAGCGCTGTGCAGAGAACTTATTCACATCAGTCCCTGCCCCATTGGAGCTTAGTCTAAATTCCCTAATATACACACAGACAGAGAGAGAGAGACTAAGGTCAATTTTGATAGTAGCCAATTAACCTACTAGTATGTTTTTGGAGTGTAGGAGGAAACCGGAGCACCCGGAGGAAACCCACGGGGAGAACATACAAACTCCACACAGATACGGCCATGGTCGGAAATTGAACTCATGACCACAGTGCTGTGAGGCAGAAGTGCTAACCACTTAGCCACTGTTCTTGCCCTAGCTCATTGCTCTTAGCTCTAAAAAATGTGCAGAATTGTTGTCTGTTTTACTATCTAAAACTTTTAATGACATACACACATACTTGCCCTTACTGGAAGAATAGACATTCTCCTGCATCATAGTGGGTGGGGTTTAATAATGCACATTTGCATCATAAGCCCAACGCCCTGCTAGACAACGTTGTTAATTTGGCCATTTCCTGGCAGGGGGCAGGACTGCAGTGGCATAATGGCGCCATAACGCCCCTAATACACGACCTAGTAGAGGCAAAAGCAAAAAGGTAGTTTAATAGACAAATACAAACATCTTATTAACAACTCTGTTAGATTAATATTGCTACAAGGTCTGATATTGAGATGTCCGTATTGGACTTGAATCAAGGAAAGAGCTAACGAGATGCACACACAGTGGAAGCAATATTTTTTCTCACTGGACCAATATTCACGAACACTGGTCAGGATGTGCCTCAGCAATGTCACTGGCTGCTAGTAAATACTTTGCATTCTCATGAATATATATATATATATATATATATATATATATATATATATATATATATATATATATACATCTCATCCTCATCGTCATCAACATTTATTTATATGTATATATATATATATATATATATATATATATATATATATATATATATATAATGTCATTAAGAGATTCACATTATGTGCACAAAAGTTCCATAACATGACATTATATTTGCTTGTAGTAGTTATGTACAAAATAAGTCGCTTAGTAGCCATTAATGGAGTAATTTCCATCATGCCAAACAGTGCGCCTGCTATTAGACCCTGAGGTAGGGGGCGGCTATGTGAGGACTATCTACCCTGGAGTCTTCAGCTCGCTCTTCTGAGAAGGTGTGATGGCTGGTGCATATGCGGTGGCGCCCAAGGGCTTTTAGTTACACTTTAATGAGGAAAACACAAAAGGACTCTACTGTGCATAAATAAAATTGCTATGTGGCCCAGCGTCTGCTAATTACTCACCACCTGATCACTATTTTCTAGGGATCGTGGTAAATTACACTAACACTTTATTAAAAGTTTAGTTATTCTCCTCTGACAGTGACATAAAAGTACAACATTACCAACATAGTAAGATTTCACAATAATATAGCAAATTTTGTCTACAATTTATATTCCATAAGTGACAAACTTTCGTGTTAAAGCTTAAACTACATGTCCCAGCTGCATATAGTAAAAGAAATACATGACTAACTTCAATTTATGGGTGGTATATTTGTGTTTAGGTCATAAGCACTGCCATGAAGGTGCATTTTGTAATCATTTTTTGCACCAGATGAAAGGACTGTCCACACATCAACAATCATTTTTACATTTTCTGATGTGCTTTGCTCTTATACCTGCTGTTAGAGTCAAATAATTGGATGAAAGAAAGTATATTGATTAATATTGTTTTACCGTGCAATTGAGATCAGTACGCCACATGTCATGGCGCAATCGCACGATAAATAACGCACGCATACATTCGCACTTACACATTCACATTTTGTATATAGTTCATTTTTATAATAGTTCCAATCCACAGTCGTTTGTTATTTAGTTTATAGTTAAATGTTATAATGTTATATGTACACGTTAGTGAGATCTAAGGTTCAGGTCACAGGAAACATATCATGTCTGGTATCATTCTAATCCCCTATTTATTCGTAGACGTCCGGTTCTATCACCGAAAGGATCGCTCCTTGCGTATACTAGTTATGGATGATAGGGAATAAATGATTAGAATGATATTGTCTGTGTAATGCTAATAGACCAGTTTAAACCAGTTCTTGGAGGGAAAATTAAGTATGCATCTTATGGAGAGCTGACCCCCACCCTTGGAAAGTTAACCCCCACCTCTGGAGGGTGTCATTTGAACTGACCTATGGACTGCATTACACTGGACCTTCCTGAAGCCTGAACCTATGGAAACATGCCAAGTCATCTGCATTGTTTTCATTATATAACTGACTGTACTTAAGTGAGGGCTCTGGGACCAGCATGCAGTCACTCTGACCACAGTCTTCAGGACTGAAGGACTGTATAGCTGGATCCATGACAGCGCAGCACAGCGCAGCATCGCACAGCGTATGTATCGGCTGTACTTATTTATTGAATTGTTATTCTATTTACTTTTACTAAATAAATTGCTTGTGCTTTGGAACCACAAATCACATAGACAATGATGATTGGGAAACGATAAATAACTTTAATACTGCACACTAACCTATCAATATTGTTGCTCTCAGTTTCAGACACCTACACATTGATGTTCGTCCGACATATCCTCTCAGCATTGGTGTTAATTCTGATGGGCATCATTATACTGATGCACTTCAGAGGACTCCGGAAGGCAGAGGAATATAGACCGGCTCTACCATCTACACGGGTCAGATTTGAACAAAGGGCTGATGATACTCAGGTGGTGTGGAAGTGAATAGGAGACTTCACCTGCTACAGAAGCCAATATGTAGCTTCATTGACACAATTTCAGCACATGTTTTTATTTGTAATAACGTTCTATGGAAAACTTATTCAGTGAAATATTTTATTCTTGCTCTGCTCAGCCCAGTGGAGAGCAGCAAAGGATCAGGTAAAAGTATTTGTTTCAGCAAAGAGTTTTTAAATCACGTTATCCTTTCATTTAGTGTAGAAGAAACAAGAAATACAAATATAGAAAATTGTGAAGGCGCAGTGCAAATGCAGGATTTTGTTTCTAGCCCCTTTCTGTGCATTTGCCTCAGTTCCTTGATGAATCATGCCCGGGAAGTTTGAGATTTCCTTATAGAATATAGAGTAGTATCAGTATTAAACCCATACTTACCTACTCCCTACTTACCCTACTTGTTTCCGGGAGAGGGGCGTGACTAGGGGGCGGTGTGCGGTCAAACGCATCATTTTGGCCCCGCCCCCGTGACTGAAATGACGGTAAAAATGGCGCGATTCAATGGGGGAATTCCGGGATGCGGGAGAAATGCCAACTCTCGCGAGAGCCCGGGAGACTGACCCGAATTTCGGGAGTCTCCTGGACTTTCCGGGAGAGTTGGCAAGTATGAGTAAACCTTATTCAGTAATTGAGTTGAGATATTCTAATGAATTTGAGGACTTTTTTGAACTTTCAAAACATGTTCATCCTCAGCATTGCACATCATCTAAGGGGGCAGTGATCAGGGATCTTCCATTACTTTTAATAGGAACAATAGGATGGACACTTCTATGTCTAGCCTTAAACCTACCCCAATGCAGGCACATTCTATACACCTTGTGCCTTTATATATGCACATGGTTATTAAAACATAATAATTAAATCCCCACAGTGTTTAGTTCATAAAAGCACTGACCCATAGCAATGAACGGAGATTCGGAACCAGAGGCTGTAGAGATTATAAATACTATTTCATATTATTACATTGCTAGGATTGTAGTGAATTAACACCACATTCAAATCAAGCGTTTTACTTTCTCCTGTGACATTATCCTAAGCATGTGCTTTAAAACATCCTCTTAATGCCAATGAAAATATGCAAGAAATAAAGGCCACTTCTTACTATATTTTCTTCCCAACAGCAAAATGTTGGGTCTTTGAAATTGGACATGTAAAAATGTAAAAACAGGTTTCAAAAGAAATAATAAATGAAATGGCCAGATAATTACTGCACACATTATTACCAACTCATTCATTCGTAATGGTTTATATCAAGTCAGTGGTATAACTACGGCTGGATCAAACCAAGAGGCTACTCTGGGGTCCCATGTTCAGGGGGGCGCAGCAATGCTGGAATTTCTGCTGTTCCAGAACTGAAAGCCCAAATGGTGCTTCGGTGTGCCTGCACTTGTCCCCCGTACATTCCCAGAAGGACAGAGCAGGGGCCTCTGTAGAGGAATGACATCATTCACTGTACCCCCAAATGTTGCTACAGGCCTGGTTGTTACATGTTATGCCCCTGTATCAAGCCATTCTACACATTGAAGGGCTGATTTAGAGCTGGACATAAAACTTATTTTGCATGTGTTACACAAAAATCTATATAAGGATATATACGTATGAATTTTTGTATCATTGAGTTGCAGCCCTTTGTGTCTGGAGAGCAGGGGCGGGCTGGACCGGGGGGCAGCGGGCACCTGTGCCGCTCAGTCTAGCGGCTGTTCGGGTCGGCCGCCTCCCCCCGTCCCCCGCCGTGGATGCAATAACGTTTTTTATATTACCGGCGGCCGCATCCGATGCGGCCGCCTCAGCGCACAGGCGGCCGCATCGCTGGTGCGCCCCCCGGGCTGATACCTCCCAGCCCACGCCTGCTGGAGAGGAATATGGCATTAGATTGAGTGGACATTGGAACTGGCTTTATTATGAGTCACTACCATACAATTGGATACTTTAATTGTAATGATAGATATGTACTTTCACATATAGGGCCTGAGTCATTAAGGAAAGTAAAGCAAAAAAAGAAGTAAATGTTCTCCAGGACAAACCATGTTGCAATGCAAGGGGTGCAAATTAGTTTATTATTTTGCACATGTTTTTTCATGTAGCACACGAATGCTTGATAGCTTTATTTGTACACTGAAATTTATACTTAATTTAGGATATGCCCTGCCACAACTATAAATCTGTCCACACATTTTAAATTTACCTACCCCTCCAATGTGACATGATTTTGCCCAGGTGCAAAGTTTTCATTTTTTATGCACACTTGCCTACTTTCACGGAATTTCCGGGAGAGTAGGCAAGTATGGGAGAGTAGGTAATCTCCCGGAACCTTGTGGAGGGGGGCATGGTGACGTTGTCACGGCACAATAGCCCTGCATCTACTATAAAATGCCGCATTGAATAGCGGGGTCGGGGTTTAATGGTAGGATTGCCCCTCGACCCGCTATTCAATGCTGTGAATTTCGGCATTCTATAGTAGGGGCGGGGCTATGGGGACGTGACGAAGTCACCATGCCCTCCCTACCCCCTGTCACATGACCTGTACCCTGGGATCTCCTGGAAGACACGCTAAAAATGTTGTCAAGTATGTTTTTATGCTTTGCTTTCCGTATTGACTCAAGCCCATAAAGTGAGTCTGGAAAGTGCATAAGGATGTGTAAAGGGCTTTTATATGACTTGTCTGCCTCCTAAATTTAATTTAAATATCTTGTCTTGCAAAATGAAATGTTGTTTTTGCATATGGGAACAATAGGAGGTGCATTTCTGCCCCTAGCCACAGTATACCTAGGAACTGCCCAGGTCCTCCAATCATAAGATGCAAACTATTGCAAGTCCCCGTAGTCTTTTGGAAAATTAATACGCTTCCTGCAAAAATAAGAACAAGTTGTTACAAAATTCTATTTTCTCTGCAGATCTGCAATTTTACAGCTTCAGAAATTATATATGGTGCCATTTCATTATAAACTGCCTTTAGATATTATATGCTGTATATAACTATATACTGTGTCACAATATACTGCTCTGTGATTTTATAGGTACCACAAATGCTTATGGAAAGTTTAATGTATGCATCAGATGCATTCTGTTATAATAAAAGATTACTCTCATTCTTGCAGTTTTTTGTTTTTTTTTACATTTTCTAAGCATCTTACATACAGAGCCTAATTTATCTGGTCTCATATGTTCACGCCCCAATATTTAAACTATGCATGTGCGTATTTATCAGACATTGAGCAACTGAATGACTGGATGAAATGCAGAAGTTAAAATGATCTTGAAACTCTGAGCAGGACTTTTTCCTTTCTATTATCTATTTTTTTCCATTAACATGAAGTCACAAAACACTCACCCCTACAATCTATTTCATACTTGCCAACTTTTGAAAAATCACTTCAGGGAGAAAGTAAAAACCATTGTGGGCGTGTCCCACTTTGCCCAATGGCCGTGCCCAGCTCCGCCCATTGGGCGTGCCCAGTGGAACCTGTAGTACTTTGATCAGCATGGAACCAGTTTGTGTTTGTGTATAGGTGACAATGCAATCACTTGCACATTTCCAAAGAGAAGAATTTTAATATGAAAATAAACATGTTTTAAACAATAAATAAACATTAATTAAAATAAATAATGCACACGTTATCAAAAAAATTATATATAAATAATCAACAATAAGTTATTCACTTTATAATGAATAAATAAATCATGGCTTTAATAAGATAACCTTAGAATTACTTAACAAAACTCTAAAACCTAGCATTGTGCTCAACAGATCTATATCTATGATATATCAAAAAATTACACATTCCAAAAAAATAACTAAGCTTCACTATGTAAACTATATCAAAGTAAACAATCGTGTATAAAGTACAACCTCATAAAAGTTCACAAGAATGAACATGAAACTCAAGCACAAACACACAAAACCACTGATTTTCTCAGTTCACTTGATTACCTCAATTGATAAGTAGCGGACTTTGCTTTACACAAATGCTCCGTAGAGGGTTTGAACTGGTGAAGTTAATGTCTGCAAAAAATTTATTTTGCATTGTAAGAGACTTTTGAAAGTTCCCTCTGTAGACAATTGTCCCCTGAACTCAGTCTTCACTTTGCAAAACATGCTGAACACGAGTTCAATTTCAGCATTGCTGAGAGGGAGGACTAGGTGTGATTTTGCCATATTTGCTAATAAAGGAAACTTTGGGTTCCCTGTTGCTGGATGTGTGACCATCAGGGCCATCTTAACAACATTATGGGCCCCCGGGCAAAGCAGTGCACCGGGGCCCCTAGATATAGATATAGATATATAGATGTATACAGATACAGATATAGATATATAGCGATAGAGATAGATAGATGTACTTGCTCAGTGACCCTTGAAGGTTTTTTTGCAGGTTTTTTTCTTTTGCAGGATTATTTATTCTCATTAAGAGCCGTGGGGCCCCCGGGCACCTGCCCATCGTGCCCAATGGAAAAGATGGCCCTGGTGACCATACTTAGTTCATGCCAAATACAGTCCACTCTTTCCACACCATCCTCTGTGCATTGTCTTACAGAGCATGCAGGCAAGTCACAAAGTATTCAAAAAATTCTTCATGCAACTTTTGGATGATTGAAAGTTCTACCACGTGGAAAATGTTGTGACAGTATTTCAATATCTTCGAATTCTGCTTCTAAGCACTTTCTGTAGTCAAAAATGTTAATTGTCTTGACTACATCGTCCCTAAAGGGAAACTTATTTTTCATATATGTTAGAGCAGAACAATAAAATTCTCTAACTTCCTAAAAAAACTTTCTCACTGCTCAAACCTGAAGTTCATTTAAATTAATAGTATGTAACTCGTGGGGGATTTCTAAACGTAACCCTCCCCTCATTTTCTCTAGCCACCTCTCTCCACATTATCAGTAGCCCCCTCTCCCCCCCTCCCAACATATTCTCCCACCCCCCTTGTAGCAGCACCGCCTTTATGTACACATAAGGACAGTGGCATTGTTGAAATACCAGGCAACGTCCTGGCCGCCTAACTAACACTGCCTCATTCAGAGACATTGTTAGTGTGGGAACCCGGCCCCAGTGCCGCCCCCAGAGCCTGGCACCCTAGGCAGCAGCCTAAAGCTGGCTATTGGTGCTGCTGGTCGATGATCCTACTAATGTTGTACATTTTAAAAAAGAGAATATGGAATTAATACAATGATGAACCAAAACCTAACTAGTACTGTCTTTTCTCTCCCTCACTGTCTTGTCCTGTAGTGTTGAAATGTTGTACAAGGAACTGGTCCTGTAATCCAATAAGAAACAAAATTTAGAATGTAAATTAATTATAAAAATTAATAGGTGAAACTATATTTTGTATTTGCTACTATCATATAAACCTGCAATTCGTTATTAAGGACAATATGGGAAGAGGTTTTTAAAAAGTTAACATTGTCTTACTTAAACACGAACAGGTCCTCTAAATAGCGACATTAAACAACTTGTACTGACTCGGTGTAATAACTTAAGGACAAATATGGTCAACAGATAGCCCTAGGGCCGCATGTGGCCCTTCGAGCCTTCACTTGTGGCCCCCAGCTCCTTCCTGCTTTATTTGCAGATTTGTTTGTTATAGCTTGTAACACTGGTTTAAAATGCCTGCAGACATGTTATTACAGATAGGTGTCTATTTCTTTGATTAAATGTATTGTTTTAACTTCTCAATGAGATTGAGGCTAATTGGCGGCCCTGCTGAACGTTAGAATTGTATCAGGTTGCCCGTCACTTTTATAGGGGCTATTTACTAATGTCCAGTACCCATAGCAAACACAATGCTCTGTTTGCAGCAGTGAGCATGACAATAAAACAAGTAAGTAAATAAATATAAATATTCCCATGCTTATTAGAGGTAATATTAAAAGTGTTGCTCACCAGGCCTGCCAGCCCCTCTAATGATATTTCCCATGTCTGTACGTGACGTGTTTCAGATGTTAATACTTTTGCTAACATGCAAGGCCAATCTAAAATACTTTTGCTAGCATACAAGGCCATTATCAAAGTGCACCAGCACAAATCTCTTCACTTGTCTCAAAATATCTCCCACCCCGACACCTCCGTTCTGCACAAGATCTGTGTCTCTCATCCACACTCATTACCTAATCTCACTCACATTAACAAGACTTTTTTTCGGGCTACTTTGTGCGCTTGAAAATGCACTTCTACTCTGAAGTGCAGCATAAAGCAATCAAACTAGTTCCATTATAAGTAGAGATGCTCAGGCTCGATTTTCCGAAAACCGAGCCCATCCGAACATTGCAGATCCGAGTATCAAGCCGATACTTTCCTGCTTCCTCGGTTCTGAAAACGTCATTGTTGCGTCGTTGGATCTCGCGGGTTTTGGATTCCATAGGTACCTACCTCCCTAGGAGATCCAGCGCCATTGCTCACACAGAAACAGGGGTAGCAGTGTTGTAGTCACTCTCCATTCTCCAGTGACATTGCTCAGTGCCATTGCTCACACAGATACAGTGGTAGCAGTGTTCTTATCACTCTCCAGTCTCCGGTGTAATTACTCAATGCCATTGCTCATACAGAAACAGGAAGGGGAGCAGTGTTCTTGTCTCTTGACAAAAATTGACTGGAAATTAATGTTATTGAGGTTAATAACAATGTAGGAACTAAAAAAGAGCCACATTATTTGATATTAACATTTTTTTATAAAAATTTTTTTTTTTAAATACAGATCCAAAATCAAAACTAGAACCACAACATGTGAGGGCGGTTTTGCCAAAGCCAAAACCAAAACCAAAACACGAAGTTAATACAGATCCAAAACCAAAACCAAAACATGGGGGTCAGTAAACATCTATAATTATAAGTATAAGACGAGATCCGGTCACTGCCAGCTCAGAGCTGGAACAAATAACAACCAAAATATGCGATGGTATAACCGGGTCTGCCACAAAAACACTCATACACACAGTATACAATTATAAAGGTATTTATTAAAACATATTAAAAAACAAAAAATGGTAAATGCAATAGAAACACATGTGCTAGTATCAGTGCCAAATTCAACTTGTAGCGGAGTAGGTGCACCTATACGCTATGCGAATTGTGTATATACCAGTCCAGCAACTGTACATAACCGCTCCTATTCTTTGATATGCATAGAATATTATAGAACTCCCAGATATTATGGGATAGCAGTGTGGACCTGTAAAACGATGTTTGGGGGAAGGTCAACTCCGTAAATATTGATGGAACTCCAATCGATAATGTCAAAGGTAAACAAAGTCTCTTACCAAATCCTTGGCGATAATGCACAAGACCAATACCTTGAGATGTCTTCTAGATCCAGAAGTGATCCTCCTCTGATGGATAAATGTAAATATTAGACGGAGCTCTGTGTACCGCTCCTGTCCTCTCCACACAGACTCCAAACACTAGCGCATGGTCCCGCGCGCAGTTGACGTCATAGAGGTGCGCCCCCGTTTTCTACGGGGCTCTCCAGATAATGTTAGAAAGTATGCGGTCACTTGAAAAGATGCACTGGTGATTGTGGCACTGGTTCAATAGCCCACAAAAGTATTGCTGCTCCACTGACGCGTTTCATCCCCATATAGGTGATTTCCTCAGAGATAAGTTTCACAATGACTTTGGTCGTTTTATAAGTCCACAGCAAATTACAAACAATTAACACCTGGTAAAAGTTAATAAAATAACAAATCTCATGTCCTTTTGCAGAGTGGAAATTGCTGGACCGCCCCTAAAAATTACAATAATATTGCTGTGCTAAATAAAATCATGTTTCTGCACTGTTTTACAGGTGTGCCTATTCCAGTGGATCCCAAACTTTCTCAGTTGGAGGCACCCTTAGGGTCTCCATAATTTTTTCAAGGCATCGCTAAACCAAAATAATTACCAAGTAGTCCGCCGCCTTACTTATTACCGGACCTGGCCGCAGCACCCCTGTGAGATCGCCGTGGCACCTGGTGCACACTTTGGGAACCACTGGCCTATTCCATACTTCTGTTGGTACACAGAAGTATCTGGCCAACTCCTCTCCTCTGTCTGGGTCAAAATGTAGTGAAATCTCTTGTGACACTACAAGTGTCAGTATGCACTGACAGCCCATGAGTGTTCACGCATGCCAGCACCTGTAGAACTACAAGTGCCAGCATATATATGGCTGCCAGTAAATACTTGCACTTGTGTTGCCGCGATGGGTTGCTCTAAAAGTGTTACCCCCATCATAAATAAAAAACCTATTGGCCAGATCCTAAATAATTAAATTATGGTGTCCCTGTTGCTAAATAAATAAATAAATAAATAATATTATCCTATTGTTGCATTTGTTTATATCATTATTACCTCAATTTTACAACATTATATAACATTTTGCCACTTTATATATAAATATCTAAAAAAGTTCAACTAAAAAAATAAATGCCAACATTTTCAATATTAACCAGCAGGTGGCACTGTAAGGCCAGAAATTGTGCTGGCAGTACTTTTTATTTTGGGACTGGGGAGCTTCTAAAGAAACTGCCGTCTCTGTAACGCATGATATGCTAAAAGGCTATGATAGGCGTTAAGCATATGTTCATACAAATTTTATATACTATGCAGAGCTCTGCTTGCTACGTAAAAAATGCATTTTTGGGGGCACAAATTATGTCTGCAATTTTTGACGTTGGCGGTTTTGGTTAGTGTCTAACCATTAGACAATAAGAATTTGAAAGCACGTTTTTGGAGGTTAATACTGACACATTAAATTGTTATCTAAAGTAGTTGCCTTTTTGAGTTAACATGCTACAATTTGATTATATTCGAGACCGGACACATCTGGTATACAGCTTCTCCTGGTTACACTATATCATTCAGTCCAGTAGGGACATTGAGTGCAGGTTTGTTTTTCATTTTAATTGTAAACCCACTTCACAACAAGAACAGTAATAATCAAATGAATGGTTAATCAAAGAATGCTTTTTTGGTATTATTATTATCTTTTATTTATAACGAGCCACAAGGGGTCTCTAGTTCCCCACATTGAGAACAAACAACACAATTACATAGATACAATCATCAAAAAGTTTGCATAATTGCATCCTGCAAAATTACATAATTACACAAGAAAACGCTAAGAGAGAGGGCCCTGCTTGTCATTGGCAAGCTTATTACTAGTCACATAAAACTGCAAATATGTGTTTGTAAATTAATTCATAGTATTAGTTTGGTGAGACTCATATGAACCCTGTGTCCTGCCATGGGTTAAAACCTGAAAGTGGGAGTGCTAAATTTATGTATGTCTATGATTGTGTTAAACTGTTCTGTTCTACCCAGGAAGTGTTTATGAATAGAGAACTTCAGAATCTGGTTTCAGAAGAGTGCCCAATAGCAATTTCTGGCACGAGTCGCAAAAGTTGAGGCCTTTGAAATCTCTCTTTAAGGTTACATCAATAACATATGGGGTGTCTCATGACATCTCAATGGCGGATCAGAGCAGCTGGGATAAGTGTGAATGAAGGATGCTAAGGACACAGGAAAATGTCATATCATATTTTCTCAAATGTCATACTTGTTTGGTATGCAAACGAAGGGAAACTTATGACCCGTTCTATGGAGCTAAAATCATCTTTGTAGGACATTCTGGTGATAAGTTAGGTCAGGGTGACGAAAATCTGACTTGAAAGGTGTTTGGACATGTCGTACTTGTTTCAAAGAAGGGGTATAAAAAGTTAATATTTTTAAAATAGAGTCAAATTTATTAACTCTCATGTACATGGACCATCTAACTAAGCAGATCAGAAGGGTAATAATAATACATTTGTCCGTATATTTTAAACAACAATCTTGGCATCCTTACACAGAGGGGCGTTTAGCTTGGCATTTACACTGATTGGATAACTTATTAATTATGTGCACCTCTATTCAAAGAATGTGCCTCCTTAATCACGATGTGTTAAAATATGAGGCCTTGTCTCTGTGGTTTGGAGATAATAATGTTTTAAATAAGCACTAGTACAAGACAATATGGCATTGGATAAAGAGTAGATTCCATGAAGCATGAAAGTCATAAAGATTTTCATTTCTTGAAAAACTTAATTACATTAAAGCTATAGCATACAGTTACAATAATGGCTGCTAGACTCCATTTTGTAATCCAGACTGACTATTGAAACAATTCTATATCAATCCACCCTCTGGATTCATATTTAATTTGATTGCCTTACTATGTCACCTCTTCCAAAATTCTCATAAGATGATAGATATTCAAGCTTATCTTTTCTTAACTGGATTTTAATCTTTTTCCTTCCTTGCTTGCATATGGCACTAAGTAGTATAGGAAAGTGTCTTATAAAGATATAAATGATTAATAGGAACACAAGCCCTATTATTACTATATATTATACAGTCATGGTCAAAAGTTTTGAGAGTGACACAAGTATTGGTTTTCACAAAGTTTGCTGCTTCACTGTTTTTAGACCTATTTGTCAGATGTTGCTATGGTATACTGAAGTAAGATTACAAGCATTTCATAAGTTTCAAAGGCTTTTATTGACAATTACATTAAATTTATGCAAAGAATCAATATTTGCAGTGTTGACCCTTTTTTTTTAAGACCTCTGCAATTCACCCTGGCATGCGGTCAACCAACGTCTGGGCCACATACTGACTGATGGCTGCCCATTTGTGCCTAATCAATTCTTGGAGTTTGCCAGAATTTGTGGAGTTTTTGTTTGTTCACCTGCCTCTTGAGGATTGACCACAAGTTCTCAATGGGATTAAGGTCTGGGGAGTTTCCTGGCCATGGACCCAAAACGTTGATGTTTTGACCCACAAGCCACTTAGTTATCACTTTTGCCTTATGGCATGGAAAAGATGGAAAAGGCATTGTTCTTCACCAAACTGTTCTTGGATGGTTGAGAGAAGTTGCTCTTGGAGGATGTTTTGGTACCATTCTTTAATCATGGCTGTGTTCTTAGGCACAATTGTGAGTGAGCCCACTCCCTTGGCCGAGAAGCAACACCACACATGTTAGCATGACACAGGACTGATGGTAGCACTCACCTTTCCTTCTCCGGATAAGCATTTTTCCAGATGCCCCAAACAATCTGAAAGGGGATTCATCAAAGAAAATTACAGACTGTCTTGCTCTCTCCTACCTGTTCTTGTCACTTTCACCACCTGTGGCTGCTGGTTTCTTTAGTTGCGGCTTGTCTGGATCCTGGAATGTTGAGAGCCCAATTTAGAAATAAAATTGGTATATTTAGAAAATTTCAACCAGCCCCAGCGTTAAGTCAATAGCACCCACGATTAATAATTAGGCTTTCCTCCAGCCCCAACATTAAAATAATAGTAGTCCAATTTAATAAATAAACCCTCCCTCCAAACAGTCCCAGCAATAAATTAATAGTATTTACATTTAATAAATATACCTATTTCCTGCAACAGTCACTAACATTAAATAATTCATATTCACATTTAATAAATAGACCTCATTCTCCCCAAACTCACCCCCACATTCAAACCACCCCATCTTAAATTAATAGTCCCCACTATTAAATTAAATTAAATTAAATAAAATTAAATTGCCCTACCATCACCCCACAAACAAAATAGCCTCCATTAATTAGCCACCACCTACCTCACACACACAGACTTCATTGCCACAAGCCCCCTTCATCATCATCATCATCATCATCATCATCAACAAAACATATAGGTCTTGACTTCCTTTATCTATGGGAATAGGAAAATATGCATATATTAACAACAGACAATTATGCACTATCAAGTGGTATTTGCAATAAATTGTAGCTTGGAGCTACCATCATTGGGATACAGAAGTAATCTTTATCTTATACAGCAATATTCCCACACAGTGTCTCACCCAAAAATAATTATTTTACACCTGTAATAGAACATACTATTACTACCAGTACTGGTACTGGGATGTTCCTGATCCTTAGATCCATGGTTGACAGTGACAAGAGAAGTAATGCTACTTGAATTTGGAGCTAATTGTAGCTGCCACAACAAGAGGTGAACGCCCAGTGAGATAGGGAAATGAGGGAATTACCTTACAATTCCTTTGACACTGCTCCACAATTACATAAATGAAATTTAGACAATTGGTTCTTTACATAAAGAATATTTTGTTTGGGTAGTGGTGCTGCTCACCTATTGTTTTTTGCTCGCTTGATAAAGATGCCCCTCATAGTTGACCATAATGACTACATTGTTAATGCTCTGCCCATTTCACCGTAAGCTCCACCCCTTTATAGGTCCACAAATCAGGACAGTTAGGAGGTATGCAGTAAGGGCCCAGGGACACAAGAGTATATGCTGAGAGACCCCCTACTCAGTGTGACTTGTAAGTTATTGGGGAACACTGTTCCCCTTTCACACCATAAGGATTTCACTGTCTAAGCTCTGCATTAGGGGATGTGACAATAATAGCACTACAGTGTGACAGGGGAGGAACATATTTTGTTCTCTTCCTTGTTATACTAAGTAAACATATCAGCGATAGAAAACCTGGACTTATCCCACTAAAAAAGGGGAGCTGCAAGATTTGGGTATATATATTTTAGCCAGATCAGTCCCAAGGACCACTGGAACCCAGAATTAGATTACACTGAGAAACCAGCTACTTTACATTCTATTTACAGGGATCTGACCGGCAGCTGTGACATGGTTCTGTACAATAGACCTGGTTTATTGCTTTCCTACTCTTGGGGGCTATTCTGGCCCCCATAGTGTATGATCTGATGGTTCATCAACAGGATAAAATTCCTGGGTGTGTACAATTATTTTTATTTTTTAATTAGCCCAAGCTGGACTCACCTTTTAGTGGAACCACCAATTTATGGCTTTGTGGCACAGGTGCAGGAAATGCACCCATTTATATCAGTACTTAAAGCATCATGCAACAACCACAAATATACTGGGACCCACAACAAACAATCACACATTTAATTCCACTGATCAAATTTCCACTAAACTGACCAAGGCTCATATCTGACTGGTTGATATTTGTTAAACCACATGTGTGATAATTGCACCATATTATAAAGTAAGTGTTTTCACTCTCATGGACTGATGACATAGACTGATGACATCACAATATGCCAAGATATCACAGACTCACCACAGGCTAAACGTTGTCAGATATATTTATATCTGGATAGGAGAGGAGGAATTATATATTTGTCGTAGTCTGAAATTGATAAATTGACGTAAAGATGTCAGATATAGTGGTAAGTGATGTTAATTCTCTACTTAAGACGCTCTACATAACTTTGCCTCTGTCGTTGCCTTACAGGTTACATGTCTTGTTCTTTTCATTAATATATTAACTCCATGCTGTGATCAGTAGATGATGTACTTCTACCGAGTGTTCATCCTCATGAACCATTTTTTACATTTTGCTGATCTTCCAGATTTATTGGAATTCAATGTTTTATTCCTTAATCTAAACAATTAAATGTTTTGTAGCTTTAGAATATTCTTCATAAATGATAGCTAGAATCTGATTGGTTGATATGGGTAACACCTCCACTTTTCATTTTTAGAACTACATTAATTTATCAGGTAGAGAATCATATATGATATTCCTACTTAGATAATGAAAATATTTCCCAAGAAGTATCATTCACTACACCATATTTCACACTCACATACCAGTCTGTCATAGACTTCTGTCTATCCATTGTTCTCATATGTTTCTGCCCTCTCACCACAAGATGGCTTCTCTCACCACAAGATGGCTTCTCTCACCACAAGATGGCTTCTCTCACCACAAGATGGCTTCTCTCACCACAAGATCTAACATGCACCACTTTAAATATGAGGCTTCAGATTGTGTGGGAGATTTAACTTCCCCTAAGTTGGTTGTATAGTGGGTTCCCCATCACAGAACAGACCCCAGCAGTTCTGATGATACTCACTTCTGTCAGTGCTGGTAACAGTCACTTCTCCAGAGTGTCAGCTAACTTCTAATGAGTCCCCCATTTATTACAGACTGATTAATAAAGCTGATCTGACAGCTGCCGCGGCAGCACCCGTCCTATTAGCTTTATTGACACTACTCAGAGATGTTTATTCATTCACAGAAGTGAAATCAGTGGGTTACTGCACAACCCCAGGGCCCTAGACAAGGGCCCCCCAGTGTGCTGCCAACTGAGAGGAGAAGAGTTATTCCCTAAAATAAAGTTTAGACACCTGTTTTATATATAATACTTTCCCTAAATGCACTACCGTTACCTTCCCAGTGAGATCTCACACTCATATGCTTTGATTGGTTAATACAGCCCAATGTGATTCCTGTCAAGCAGTTAACAGCATTAATAGCTGGAATGAATTATTGATTTGCTAAATTTGAGATAAATGTATTAAAATTCATATTTCCTGCTTTCACAGAAGTTTGATTTGCAGCTGAGGCAGTATGGGGCGGACGGTTGCGGAAACAACAGCTCTCGTGACAGCTCCCAGACCATGCTGCAGAATCTCAGGTAAGTGCCACATGATTAACTTGCTTGACAGATTAGGAGTGTGGCCACAACCACATTGGTGTGGTCTGAGCAGAACAGAATATGACCTAATCTGTTTTCCCCTGTTTTTCTTTATTCCTGGTTTTTTAATTGTGCAATGCTGGAAGGCTTGGAGAAAAGCAGGGCTGAGCCTGTAACATTACCGGTCATGATTTGACCTGAACTCATTTTTCTAACACCCAGTGCACATAGAGTTATCTTTATTCTACGATGACTGTATATAACATAAAAATATTTTCCTCATTTTCAGTATGCCCGGGTATAACAGATGTATTTTGCCCCCTATAATGAGCCAGAAGGAGTACCATCATATTAAAACGGCAGCCATTGTACCATCCGGCGGGCAAATGAGAGTGGAAAAGCGTGGTCTGGGAGCTGTAAAGATAGACTCCACTGTAAGTATCCATTCACAAATGATTTTAGAGAGATTTGACACTGTAATAATAAGTGGTAATAAACAACATACAGTAGCATTCTGCTACATATATTACATTTCTAATAGATGCTTTATTAAAGCAATAAGAAGACATAAGGATCTTTAAGTTACTCCCTGGAGACAATATGCAAATTAGCCACTCCTATTCAGGAAAATGGACTCCTGGAAAATTCCATTGACATAGATTGATTACATCAGTCTTTCCCCACTGGTATTAGAACAAGGCACAGGTTTGTGCTGATACATAATTATACCTATAGAGCTTCATATGCTGAGTAGAAAATCTGGTCCTGCACTGATAATAAACAAAAAGTTATTTACTCCAAATGAACTGGTAATAAAAATACTAACATTTTACTTTGTCAGGAACTACTACTCATATAAAATAAATAATGTTAATTACCTTGGACTCCTTTTAGATAGGTTTTCTTCATACCAAAGCATGCTGATAATCAAATTGTAATGTAACAATCCCAACATGTAGCAGAAATGTAAGAAGAATGGTTAGTCGGGGAAATATATAACGGAATCTCTTTCACTGTCAAAGTTTGGATAAAAAGCAATGCTTTGTATATTGTATCAAATAAAGCAACTTGGAAAAATCCTGCATGAAACCAGTAGAGGGTTCTTTCCCCATCATGATGCATTTAGTAGTAGCGAGTTTAGAATTCCATCATGTATTTGTCTAAAGAACTGATACTTCCTTGTGACTAATGTCTCATGTTTTCCAGCTTGCTCTTAGATCCATGACCCATGATCAGGTCAACGAAGTAGAATTTGTAGGAAAGATTGTTGAGGACATCATCAGGAAGGCAGAGAAAGACTGTCAGGCCCGCAAGGATCGTTCCCTGGCCCAGCAGGCGGAACGGGAGCGGGCTGATAGGGAGAAGTTTTTACGGTATGGAGAATTGGATCTATTCTAAGCCAGATAACAGCAGATGTGACAGAGTATTGATATTTGCGAGCAGGTCATCTAATTATCCTCTGTAAAATTTTTCGATGCCAGAGCCCAGCAAGAAAGAATACAAGTGGAGATCAGAAAGCAGAGGGAGAAGATCAACCGGCTTGCCCCCACTGGGAATAGGCAGAGGCTGACCACAGGACAGAAGGAGGAGGTTAAGGAGAGGAGGTGGCAGCATGTGCAGTAAGTGTAATAGAGAAAATAGAGAACTGACAAAGTATCAGCACAGAACAAATACAACGAGACGTTTCCTGTAGTCACAGAACACAGAAATGTGTTTACGCAGTTATCAGTCCCATCACGATTCCATGGGACTGTACATGTGGCCTCATTTCAGTTGTTGTGCTAATAAGTATCAGAACATGTTAAGTAACCTGGGGCCCTCTGGCTGTTGTGGAACTACAGATTGCAGAACACTCTGCCAGCCAACATCTAGAGAACCTCAGGTTGCCACCTCCTGATATAAAGCTATGTATATCAAGGAGAATAGCATCACAAGATAATACACATTATGTAAATGTAACTAATGTGAACATATGTTCTAGGTATGTTTACTGTAATTTATTTAATAATATTACTATTATTATTATTATTATTATTATATTTATTAACTTTGCGCAGTTTGTCTTAAATTATTATCCATTTATATGTGTGACAGCTGCCACATGGCTGACTTCTTGTGAAACATGGAAACATTTTCCATAGACTATAAAAGAAAAGTGCCCCAGTCGCCAGATTGGCTGGAAGAAATGGCAGAAGTCTGGCTGAGCTTCACTGAACCAAGTTCCCATAAAACACTATGAATTGTCATTGATCATCATTATTATTTTAGATCTGTGGTACACGGGCCACGCTACCAGACAGCTGCTGGGAAAGGATGCAAAATGCCACCCATCGGATAGAAGGGGAATAGGATGGCCAGAAGAGGTGCAACATAATTGCACACAATAAAATTATACATGTTTATCTTTCATATGTCTGTTTTACATTTACACCTCACATCTATTAGATTGTTGCTATTATCATTATGAATGTTTTAGATTAAGTAATACATTGCTTTAGGTACAAATCAAACAAAGGTCTTGCATCTGCAAACGCTACACAATTTACAGACATGTTCTATGTGTTAAACACAACATTGTCTCTATTTGTCACAGATTAAAGCAATTGCCCAACATATGACACTAAGGGGCATATTCAATTACGATTCCGGTCCGCGGTAACGCTCCGGAGCGGCCTGCGAAGCTAATTCACGGTACCGCAATAACGTGGAAAATCTGCCTTATTGTGATACCGTATTACCGGCAATAGTGCCCACTTTCTGCAGTAATGCGCGTTGCCGCAGACCTGAACCCTAATTGAATATGCCCCTAAGGGGGGATTCAATTGGCTGCATTACTGTATAAAGTAATGCGACCTGCGCACTATTATCAATATTCCGGTAATAGTGCGCCTACTTATCGTTAATACGGTAATTTCAGCGGCTGCCTTTTATTCACGGCTCCCTCAGCAACTAGCAGAAATCTGAGTTCAAAATACCGTATTAACAGTAAAAGACTTAGCGAGGTGTTGTTCTCGGGGGAATTGAATTCCCACCTAAGGGCCTGATTTAGAGTGTGACGTACGACTGTTTGTGTAGAGTATATTTGCATTTTTTCACACCGCGCATGTTCAGAAAGGGAAGATTTGCAACTGCGGCTGCTCAGACCTGCGACTATTTGGCACTTATATAACGTCTCATGACTAGAGGTGTGATGGGGAGGAAAAGGGTGTTCTAGCGTAAGCAATGTACAGTAAGACAGAGGGGAATAAAGGCTTTGGAATCCTATTGTCTAAAAGTACATAGATATAGAAATATACATATTTTAAATAATAGATGAAAAATATTTCTAAAATAAAATATTAAAAGAATAAAGATTAGTCAAAGTGTGAACGAACAAGGGCATAGCCAAGGAAAGGTGCGAAAAGAGAAGTGGAAGACGAGAGGGGAGGACGTGTAGTGCTAGAGGACAGTGCAAATAACTTTCATTCATTGGCTTGTGCATGGCCTTCTTCAACTTTTTTAAATCTAGAGCCCCTGTACATCTTATCCATATTTTTATGGCGATTACAGTTGTTTATTTTACTTGAATATGACCTAAAGGGCATTCTGAGTATGGTTGTGCCCCATGCAGAGTGCATGTCAAGGTTGATTTGTATGCCAGGGAACAGAAGGAAATTAGAAAGATAAAGCAATGTGTGTAGAACAAGTTGCAGGGGGCACATATCAATAAATACATTAAAGTCACCTGAAGGTATACAGATCTTTAATTTAGCTTGGATGAATGGAACACTTCTGCAGCAATACACACAATGCACAATAGCAATGGGGGCATTTTAATAATTTTTGCAAACTGTAAAGAACTGTACAAAAAGAAGTGTAAAGTTTACGGTTAGATACATCAGAGGTAGGCGTGGCTAATGGAACACACAATTGTAGACGGAGTCATGTAGACGCAAGGTGGAACTAACGCACACAAAAAGGTCTATAATGTATTGTATACAAAATATATAACAAAGATAAATAAGGCGCATACAACAAGTACAAAAATCCACAAATGTCCTCAAACAAAAATCACTTCTTATGAATCCAAATGGTGACGTATTCCTAAATAGATGTTATCAAAACAGATGTCGTGCGGGAAGACCTTCTTGCCTTTTCCAGTGTCTCCACATGATTGGATATGTGAAATTTGATAAAACAGAGATAAATGGATACTGAATTAGTAATAGGACTTAAAATCAAACCATTTATCACACTTCTACGCCCAGAAATATCAAACTGCACCGTGTGTAGACTAATGATTACTCTAATGAGGTGGCATTCCTTGAGGTAATTAGGCAGCTGAAGCAGGGAGCGCTATTTTGGATCATTGTTTATGATTTCCGTTTTGACTATAATGTATTGTGCTCTACAAAAAGTATTTAATTAATGTAATAAACTGAAATCTGTGCTGCAACCACATTTTGAAAACAAAAATACATTTGATACTCTGCACTCACCAAATACATTTTTAATTTTATTCTAGCTTCAAATTATGCAGGGAATTTGAGTTCCATATATTGCAATACATGTTAAGCTGACTAACTCACACCATAGTCTTTCTTCTGGCCAGTACTACACTAAATATATATATATATGAATTTAAGCTGAATTTTGACATGGTTATTGCTATGCTTTGTGACTGGGTGGAGTTTTACCCGCATGCAGCTTCTAGAGGCGAGTACCCTCCAAACAATAGCAGCTATCAGACACCTTGGGAATCACCTGACATAAGTTAGATAGGAGCCTAACAAACACGTAGGTAAAACCTTACACTGTGACTACTGTACAATACAGAGATCATTCTTGTGACCGGCACCCAATACAGAGATCATCCTTGTGACCACTGCACAATACAGCGAGCATCATTGTGTCCAGGGCCGGATTAAGGGAATGGAGGCCCCTTGGCTAAGGGGGCCTCCTTTCCCCCGTGTGGGCCCCGTCCCCGTGATCTGAGCCACCCCCCGTGATTCGAGCCGCCCCCAAGGCACTTACCTCCTTCTCCTAGCATCGCAGTCCTTCCCCGGCGCCAGGGTTGGACTGGCCATCTGGCAAATGCCAGAAGGGCCGATGGCAGTGTGCGCCGGCCCGGCTCCCGCGTAGGACTAGCTGCAGTGGAGGAAGCTGTCAGTGCTGAGGTAAGTGTAGAGAATATGTGTGCCGGGAGGGGGGGGAGAAAAACCCAATATGTGTGCAGGGAGAAGGGGGGGAGACAAATGCAATATGTGTGCAGGGAGGGGGGGAGACAAATGCAATATGTGTGCAGAGATGGGGGGGAGACACGCAATATGTGTGCAGGGAGGGGGGGAGACAAATGCAATATGTGTGCAGGGAGGGGGGGGACAAACGGAATATGTATGCAGGGAGGGGGGGAGAGAAACGGAATATGTGTGCAGGGAAGGGGGAGAGACACGCAATATGTGCGCAGGGAGAGGGGGGAGACAAACGCAATATGTGTGCAGGGAGGGGGGGGGACACACAATATGTGTGCAGGGAGGGGGGGAGACAAACGCAATATGTGTGCAGGGAGGGGGGGAGACAAACGCAATATGTGTGCAGGGAGGGGGGGGGGAGACAAACGCAATATGTGTGCAGGGAGGGAGAGGGAGACAAACGCAATATGTGTGCAGGGAGGGAGAGGGAGACAAACGCAATATGTGTGCAGGGAAGGGGGGAGACAAATGCAATATGTGTGCAGGGAGGGGGGGAAGTCAAACGGAATATGTGTGCAGGGAGGGGGGGAGAGAAACGGAATATGTGTGCAGGGGGGAGAGAAACGGAATATGTGTGCATGGGGGGAGAGCGGCAATAAATGACTGCAGGGGGGAGGGGCAATAAATGTCTTCAGGGGGGAGGGGCAATAAATGTCTGCAGAAGGGGGAGAGAGGCAATAAATGTCTGCAGGGGGATGGGGGGGCGAGTGAAAATGTCTGCAGGGGGGGTGAGTGAAAATGTCTGCAAGGGGAAGGGGGGGTAAGTGAAAATGTCTGCAGGGGGAAGGGAGGGTGAGTGAAAATGTCTTCAGGGGGAAGGGGGGGTGAGTGAAAATGTCTGCAGAGGGAAGAGGGGGGGATTGAAAATGTCTGCAGGGGGGGCAATGGCTGTAGGAGGGGGAAAATAAAAATGGCCAATGTGTGTGGGGAACAGTATATGACTATAATGTGTGTGGGGGACAGTTTATGACTATAATGTGTGCTATTAATTGAATGTGGGGTTGTTTGGGGAAAATGAGGTCTAATTATTAAACGCGATTATGAATTATTTAATGCCTGGGATGTTTGTGGGAAATGGTTATTTTTAATCAAACATAAATGCTATTTAATTTCTTGCTGAGGTCGTTTGGAGGGAGGGAAATAGATTTATTTATTAAATTGGAATACTATTATTTTAATGTTGGGGCTGGAGTGAGGCCTAATTTTATAACGTGGGTGCTATATTGAGTTAACACCGGTGCTGTTTAGAGTTTTCTAACTTTCATGTACCCATTTTTTTCTTCCAAATAGGGCCCCCAACATTCCAGGATCCAGACAAGCAGCAACTGATCTAAAGACACCAGCAGCCACAAGTGGTGACAATGACAAGACAGGTAAGAGAGAGCAGGACAGTCTGCCAACTGTCCTGAATTTGGTGGGTGACTGTCCCGCTTAGTCAGGATTTGGTCTGACTGCAAGGACAGTTGGGAGGTATGTCCTACTTCCCATTGTACTGCTTGTGAAGGCAGAACTGTGTGCACCTAACAGTAGTGCTCACAGTATTGCCTATGTATTTGTTGAAAATGTGTCTGGTTAGCAGGAGGGAGCGGATAGCTACTCCCAGTTTCTGGACAGGACACAGCCTGCAGAGCAAGCCAAGGAGCTCTAAGTCTCATGAGATTTATTAATCTTGTGAGACTAAGAGTTTCCCTGCTCACTCTACAGGACGTTCCCACTCTGATGGATGTCAGCAGCATCAGAAGCATAGATAAGTACAGTGGACTGGGGGTGTTGTAATGTGTTTCTGGGGTGGAGGGGTGGCATGATAGGGAGGGCCTGATAAATGTAATGTTTTATTATAATGTATGTAATGTATGTATCAATGCCCCATGTTGACCACGCCCCCAACATAATGTGGCCACGCCCTTAGGAGCACCCAGTTTTTTCATGCTCATCAACAGAGATGGGCCTGTATGCTTGAAATGCCAGTGCTGATTTTTAGTCCCAGTCCGGCCGTGCCCGGCGAGCTGTACTCTCTTTACTGAGGAGATCTCGTGAGAGTGAGACTCACGAGATCTCCTCAGTAAGTAGACTACAGCACGCCGGGGAAGGACTGCAGTGAAAGTGCTCAGCAGCATTGATCGCGCCGGGGGCGCCCCCGTCCCCGACCGATCAATACTGCTGCTGAGCACTTTCAAAGGCCCCTGGGCTGTAGCCCAGTTAGCCCTAGGGTTAATCCGGCCCTGATTGTGTCCGCCATCCAATACAGAGAGCATTTGTTGTGACAGCCACCCAATACAGAGATCATCCTTGTGACCACCACTCAATACTGAGGTCATCCTTGTGACCGCCACTCAATACAGAGGTCATCCTTGTGACCACCATCCAATACAGACAGCACTCTTGTGACCACCATCCAATACAGAAAGCATTGTTGTGACAGCCACCCAATACAGGGAGCATCCTTGTGACCACCACCCAATACAGGGAGCATCCTTGTGACCACCACCCAATACAGGGAGCTTCCTTGTGACCACCACCCAATACAGGGAGCTTCCTTGTGACCACCACCCAATACAGAGTGTAAAATGTGAATTTTATTGATACTAGGAAACTGTACAATTAATCTGTGAGAATATGATTGGCAGTTGATATTCAGAGTATAACTTTGATTATAGCTGGATTGGATTGTGTGAATTTTTGCTTTTACATGCATTATTTATTTTTACAGTTTAGGATTTGTTCTCACAGGTACATTTTGGTCATCTTCATACCTCCGAACAATTCAAATGGCCAAAGAGGAATGTATAAGATTTGTTATGTAACTATTCTTTCTTTAAGTGTTCAAACATCTGGTGCAGACTTCAAAATACAAATCATCAAAAACCACAGTTACCTGGCAATGGCACCCTCCTATAATCTCCAAGAAAAAGGTAGGAATTTTGTTGCAAGAAGAGGAACTACTGATCCCTGTACCAGTGGTTCCCAAACTGTGCATCGTGGCGATCTCACATGGCTCACCGTGGCCAGGATCGGCGGTGAGCGGGGTAGTGCTGAATGCTCCCCTCCGTCTGCCATGCCTCGTTTGTCCGCCAGGCAAATAAAAATTACATTTACGGCACCTGGCGCTCAGTTGCCTTCTCCCCCCTCCCATCTCCCCCCCTCTCTCTGCTCCGTTCTCACTGAATGTCATCACGCCCGACATTTTCAGTGAAGAGCGAGGCAGTGAGGAGCCTGAAGATAGAAGACCGAGGAGAACACAGAGGAAAGCAGAGGACAGAAAAAAGAAGGGTAAGTAAAAGGTAAGACAAGGGGCACAGAGGGAAATAGACAAGGGGCACAGATTGAAATAGACAAGGGAAACAGAGTGAAATAGACAAGGGGCAAAGGATGAAATAGACAAGGGGCACAGAGTGAAATAGACAAGGGGCACAGGGTAAAAAAGACAAGGGGCACAATGTAAAATAAACAAGGGGCACAGAGTGAAGTAGACAAGGGGCACGGAGTGAAATGGACAAGGGGCACAGGGTGATATTGTGTAGGTGCACAAAGGGATGTTGTGAGGAGGCACATTTGAAATTGTGAAGGGGCACATTGTGATATTGTGAAGGAATACATTGTGAAGAGGCGCAGTTTGATATGGTGAAGGAGCACAGTGGTATGATGAAGGGGCACAGTGTGATGGTGAAGAGGCCTAAATACTTATTACATTATTTTGACCCAACTACTTAAAAACAGAAATACCTGGTAAATATTTTAGCTTAGGGGTGCCTTGAAATTTTTACAGAGACCTTAAGGGTGCCTCGAACTGAGAAAGTTTGGGAACCACTGCCCTATACTTATACACACAGGCCATTCACATGATGAACAAATGTCCTTTTCCTGATTTTCGTTTTGATGTAATGCACATGTGAATGAAGAAATTTCTCCAAAAGAAAACATCAAAATAAAATGAATCAGTAAATTAATATTTTGTATAACAATCCGATTTTTCATGAACAGTGAGAATACTCAGCTTGTTTCAGAATGTGCTTTTGTTTTCAAACATATATGGCATACTTACCCACTTTTGAAGGCAGCTGTCCGGGAAGGGGTCAGTCGAAGGGGCGTGGCCACGCGTGGTGCGACGCTACACTTCGCCACTGTCAATCTTATGCAATTTCGGGCAATCACACTATCTTCAAGAACGGACACAGGTGGATCCGGGATTTTTGCCTGCTCTCTTGGGAGTCCGGGAGAACTCACAAAAATTCAGGAGTCTCCCGGACATTCCGGAAGAGTAGGCAACTATGCTATATGGTCATCCACATAAAAAGGCCACAAAAGAGAGACATAAAACAGATCTCTCATATAAAAGATTCAAAACATCAACATTTTTAATGGACACAATAAAAGTTTAAAATAACACCAGAGTTCATCTCTTCAGTCAATTTATTCTCCAGATAGATTATTCTCCTACCATGTAGATCTTAACTCGTAGAATGAAGATGCTGCACCCTGGTAAAAGCACATCCAAAGCACTGAAATCTGAATATCGCCTGTAATCACCAACTACGCTTTTCAATAAAATAGCATCCTTATCAAGGTGAGGTGACGTTCTCTTTAGGTGGAACTTAGAGGTGTAGTGGGCTGCCAGTGTATTGTGGAGCGTATTTATGGTTTAGTATTAGCAGTGATCGCACTGAGTTCATAATTTTATGGGGCCCAGGGAGGGACCCATCGTTTAAAACTTTTGGGGTTGTACTTCACTATTCCTGGGACCCTTCATAAATTTTTCAGAATTATTTTTATTTTTTTAATTTATTATTTTCTTAATTAATAATATTAACTATAATATATGGTTTTGCCAAAACCAAAACACAAAGTTAATCCAGATCCAAAACCAGAACACGGGTAACAGAGAACAGCTGTACTACAAACCAATTAACCAGGCAACCCAGAAAACCGTAAAGTAGAAAAAATAAGTAACATTACGCAATATTGGTTTTTTTTCTTATGTTAAGTTGATCAGATAGGGTTCTTATAGTATTTTGTGCACCGATTTCAAATCTGTTTTCAAAATTTTGTGACATAACAGGGAGGAGGTGCCTAGATGGTCAACGTCCCTACGTCTACTTATTTTGACCTGACAAAGGCTACAGATGCCTTGACAAATGTTTTCTGGGTTGAGATAAAAATATTTCCAAACAGAAGAGGTGTCTTTTTCTTTTTATGCCCTGGCATGATAATGCTGTTATCATGGGCATAAAGGGATACCTCTGGTTGCTGTCTTAGGTCAACACAATCATCATCATTATTTTCAGATGCACAATTTGCAGATTTGCAAGTTCCACTGTAGCATTCTCAATTTCTATGTCTAAATCATCATCATTAGTATTACTACTTCTCATCCTCACATTTCCAAATGGTTGAGCAATTTTGGAAGGATGCTGCTCTATGAATACAGTGTCAAATTCTGAAATGTCAGACTCACATATAGCACTCATGGATATCCTCATTAGAGACTCCTCAGGATTCTGTGAGTGCCCAAGTTGTCCTTCAGCCTCAGTGTTATTTTCATGCACTGATTTGGCTTTCTTTTAGGTGACAGTGACAGACTTACACTCAGAACGAGAACGTGGTGCATGGGAAGTTAAGGAAGATGCATGACCGTTGAGACAAGTTGGGTCTGACATCCATCATGTTCCCCATCTACCATTTTAAACACTTAGGATGAAAAATTGCTTGTGCTTAGTTGAAAATTGGGTTGTTTAATTTATTAACCTCATTTGTTACATAATCTAAGTGTGGCTAAAAACTTATAAACTGCATACTGCTGATTCCCTCCTCATTGCACCATACCTTAATAACGGTTAACTTAACACTCTAAATTCTTATCTACAAATAAAAACACTGACAACTTTAGTTTGGCCAACAAAAGGTAACAGTTTATTAATTACAAATTATAAGGGGTAGCGGCGAGAGTGATCCAATCAGCTAACGACTAATAGCTAAACTGAACAGTGTATCGCCCACAGGCTCTAACCACTGGTCCCAAGACCGAGTCCTTTACGATCAGCCGGTGCGAAAGTAAGTAATTACTCCTGTCTGGGCTCACAAGGATGTATGCGCACTGTGCAGGTCGAGGGATTCTCGCACAGAGGTACCAAGAGCCAGGGTTCTTTGAAAGGTGTAGTGACGTGCGGCCAATCAGCGGTAGCACTGTGTGAATTAGCCGCTGATTGCAAAAGCTCTCCTACCACGCTGAAGTCCTTTAACGGACGAACAGCCCTCCACCCAGTGACCAATCAAACCCACCGAGTCTTCAATAAAGCTTCTCCACGAAAACCCAATTACCTTTATCTGTGAGGTGAACTTCATCTTTCCGATATAGATGTACCTTATCAGCCGTAATTAATGGGTATTCTATCACTAACATCCCAAGCTCAGTAATTATTTTTTCTGTTGAGCGGTTAAATTCGGTAACAAGGAATTTCATTATACAAACTAATATTAGGGCGCCAGTTTATCCAGGGAATAACAATGGACCAACAAATCAGTACTGACAACCATTGGGCCTAAATGGTCCGTAGATCTTCTCTAATAGTAATAATTAAGTCCAAGGATTTACCATTGCCCAAATCATTACCTTCCAAGTGTATTACCAGTAGAGATGGTCACTGACCCCCGTGTTTTGGTTTTGGATTCGGTTTTGGATCTGGATTACCGTCGTGTTTTGGTTTTGGTTTTGGTTTTGCAAAACCGCCATTGCGTGTTTTGGTTTTGGTTTTGGTTTTGTTTGGTTTTGTTTTGCTATTTTTTTGGAAAATCCATGTTTTTGGGCCTAAATTAACCCAATTTAGTGCTCCAACTGTTTTAGAGACAAGTAATCTAATTGTTGAGGTAATAAATCATCCAAAAAAACAGTTTAATTCTTTGTTGGTAGGCCTATTCTACACACAAAACAGATTGTCTTCCTCTCCATCTATGCATATTGGCAATGCAGCCATCGTCTTTGAATGTATATTACACCCTACACTTATAGTTAAATATGTAAAGAAATGGAAAAAGCCAGTTTGGTTTCTGTCTCTCAAGGCCCCCCTCCACTTGTATAAAATACCAAAAAATTCAGCCATTATAGACTGTACAATATTAATTGACATGGAGAAAGCCAGTTTGGTTTCTGTCTCTCTAGGCCCCCCTCCACTTGTATAAAATACTAAAAAATTCAGCCATTATAGACTGTACAATATTAATTGACATGGAGAAAGACAGTTTGGTTTCTGTCTCTCTAGGCCCCCCTCCACTTGTATAAAATACCAAAAAATTCAGCCATTATAGACTGTACAATATTAATTGACATGGAAAAAGCCAGTTTGGTTTCTGTCTCTCTAGGCCCCCCTCCGCTTGTATAAAATACCCAAAAATTCAGCCATTATAGACTGTACAATATTATGAAAAATGGACAAAGCCAGTTTAGGGTCACTCTGTCTATGACACCCTACCCTTAAGGATAAATTGCCCTAACAGCAGCCTTTCAAGATGGTATGTGATATGGAAATGCCACAAGTCCCTTTCCTCTTTGGGGGTAGATTGCACCCTACACTTACATAGAAAGTTTTAAAAAGATGTTATCGGCATCATCTTCAGCTTAATCCTCACCCTCATCAGTGTGTACGTCATCATCACAGACTATCAATTCATCGCCGCTTGAATCCGCCATTAGAGAACAGTCAGTGCTTGGATGTCTTGGATGGTGAAGGCCTTCCTCGTGGAAGATGTAGTTCATTTTTATAAACATCATTTTCTCCACATTTTTGGGAAGTAACCTTCTACGGCGATCACTGACTAAGTTCCCTGCTGTGCTGAACACTCGTTCAGAGTACACACTGGAGGGTGGGCAGCTTAGGTATTGCAAAGCAAGTTTGTACATGGGTTTCCAAATGGCCTGCTTTTCTTCCCAGTAAGGAAAGGGACTGTCTGACATTTCCATATCAACTACCTCTTGAAAGTAATCCTCCACCATCCTTTGCATGTTTATACTCATATTGGATGGAGTTATGGGCAAAGTGACACATTTTTTTGAAAAATCCTTCAAACCAGCCCAGATGTTAAATTGTTCTGGTCTGCCCCCTGTGTCTTCCCTGCTTCTTTTTTGGAAATTTAATTTTTTACGAGCAACAGCTTGAGAAAGTGAAGGAGGACACGTCGTCAAGCCGAGGCCCAGTTCAGCGGCCAACTTGCTGAGCAATAGCTCCTTGCAAAAGTTCACATCTCGCTCATTTACAAGTAAAGACTCAATGTAGGTTTTAAACCTTGGATCAAGCACAGTGGCCAAAACTTACTGATCCGAGTTCAAGATCTTAATAACTCGAGGATCATTGTGAAGCGAATTAAGTACTTGATCGACAAGGCCAACATACTTTGCTGAATTGCTTGCTTTCAGCTCCTCCTTCATTTTCTCAAGCTGCTTTTCCAATAGTCTAATTAAAGGAATGACTTGGCTCAAACTAGCAAGGTCTGCACTGACCTCACATGTCACAACTTCAAATGGTTTCAGCACCTTGCACAGCACTGAAAGGATTCCCCACTGTGCAAGAGTGAAATACATCCCCCCTCCTTTCCCAATGTCATGACTTGTGCAATATGCTTGGATGGCTTTGCGCTGTTCCTCCATCCTCTGAAGCATGTACAGGGTGGAATTCCACCGAGTTACCACCTCTTGCTTAAGTTGGTGGCAGGGCAAGTTAAACTGCTCTTGGAGCTGCTGTAATCTCCTACATGCTGTGGCTGAATGCCTGAAATGGCCTGAAATTTTACGGGCCACCGAAAGCATCTCCTGCACCTCACGGTTATTTCGTAGGAAGCTCTGTACCACCAAGTTGATGGTGTGAGCAAAACAGGGAATATGTTGGAAATCACCCAGCTGTAATGCTCGCACTATATTGTTGGCGTTATCTGAAATGACATACCCTGGGGAGAGTCCGAGTGGTATAAGCCATGCATCAATCACATCTCTCAGTTTGCGTAACAAATTGTCAGCCGTATGCCTGTTAGTGAAGCCGGTGATACAAAGAGTGGCCTGCCTGTGACAAATGTTACGTAGTGGTGTACATGCTGCTGCTGTTCCTGCTGGTGAAGGTGAATGACCAACCCAGTGGGCTGTCACAGTCATATAGTCTTTGGTTTGGCCACTTCCACTTGTCCACATATCTGTGGTTAAGTGAACAGTGGGCAGAATGGCATTTTTCAGCGCAATCTCTACATTTTTACACACTTTTTGGTATAGTTGTGGAATAGCTTTATGGGAGAAATGGTGTCGCGATGGAATTCTGTAACGCGGACACAAAACCTCAATTAACTGTGAAAAACCAGCTGCGTTTATTGTGGAGATTGGACGCAGATCTAACACTAACATTGCAGCCATGGCGTCTGTGATTCGCTTGGCGACTGGGTGACTGCTGTCATATTTGCTTCCCCTCGCAAATGATTGTTTCACAGTTAATTGCTGAAATGTAGGACTGCTCATTTTATTAACCTGCCTCTGGGATGACGATTCACCCCCAGCAGCAGCAACAGCAGCAGCAGGACTAACGCTTTCTTCAGAGGAATCAATAATAGTGCCGGAGTCATTCAGCCTTAAGTGGGATGC
Source organism: Mixophyes fleayi (assembly GCF_038048845.1). Taxonomy (NCBI): domain Eukaryota; kingdom Metazoa; phylum Chordata; class Amphibia; order Anura; family Limnodynastidae; genus Mixophyes; species Mixophyes fleayi. The sequence continues at coordinate 27,633,847 of NC_134412.1, forward strand.
CGGGCTAACTCCGAGCGCTACTGAGGATATTGATGAGGATGGTGTGGTGGGTGTATTTTGTAGCCGTCGGTATGTCGGTGAGCGGAGGGTCTTAGCTGATGAGGGAGTGCTTGTATTCTTTTTTCCCAACACTTTGCCATGAACTCTCGTTAAATGGTGTAACATAGACGAGGTTCCAAGATGGTTAAGATCCCTCCCTCGACTGACTGTGGCTTGACAAACACTACAAATGGCTATACAATTGTTGTCTGGATTTGGGTAGAAATAATTCCACACATAAGAAGTGGATTTTTTTGTTTTATGCCCAGGCATGACAATGGCCTTTTTCTTGTCACGTGCCAGAACTGCTGCCACTGGTGCAGGACTTACACAAACAACCTCATCCTCATCAACATCCTCATTAGCGCCCTCGTCGCCTACACAAATCTCCCCCTCATCCTCATCTAATTCCAAAGTGGCATCCTCAATTTGGGTATCACCGGCTACACTCGGGCTATTAAGGCACACATCAGCAGAATGCTCACGATTAGACATCCCACTGTTGGATGGACTCTCCACAGGGATTGTTGTCATTTGTGAATCAGAGCAAATATTCTCCTGTAATGCCTCACTGTTATCTTGCAGCTCGGCTTTGACGCGTAACAGTAGTTGTGCACCAATTGTAGGCTGGGTAACTTTTTGGGATCTGCCACTAATAGCCAAAGGTGAAGGCCTCATTCTCTCTTTGCCACTGCGTGTGTAGAATGGCATGCTTGCAATTTTTTTTTTATCGTCACTTAACTTTTGCTCAGTTACACTTCTTTTTCGCTTCAATACAGTAAATTTTTTTTTGGTTTTTGTTTTTTGCACTAATTTGAAAACACTCTGTTGTTTTACATCGCCTTGGCCAGATGACGTACTGGGAACACTAACATCAGGACTGGTGACAGAACCTGGTTGCTCATTCAGATCATATGTGGACTGCTTTGAATCCATTCTGAGCGCAAACCACTGGGGAGTGCTAAAAATTATTTAGTAGATACTGCTGACAGTTATGACTTTTGACAGCCAGAAATATTAATGCACAATTAGGGAGGACACCCCAAAAGCACTGAGGAGTGCTAAAAATTATTTGGTAGATACTGCTGACAGATATGACTTTTGACAGCCAGAAATATTAATGCACAATTAGGGAGGACACCCCAAAAGCACTGAGGAGTGCTAAAAATTTTTTAGTAGATACTGCTGACAGATATGACTTTTGACAGCCAGAAATATTAATGCACAATTAGGGAGGACATTAGCCTATGACTACATCCTGCTCTCTCCCTCTGTCAAATGGCGATGGATTGCTGTGGAGGCGTGTATTTATAAAGTTGAAGTATCGCGAGAACCGAGCCCCGAGATCCGACGACGTCACAATGACGTTCGGCCTCGATTTGGATTCGGAACGGGCGGGAGAGTACCGAGCTGCTCAGCTCGGTACTCGGATACCCAAAGTTCGGGTGGGTTCGGTTCTCGGAGAACCGGACCCGCCCATCTCTAATTACCAGTACATCTGGCATGCCGTATTTAGCAATTTTTTCTGTCAGGGGGGGATCCGGGGAGCCCATTTTAAAACTCCTTTACCAATCTATCGAATAACCACTGGCCTTAGAACTTAGCATTGAGAAAGGGGAGGGGGTATGGAATGGTAATCCATATAAAGGTGAAAACCCATAAAACCCCAGAGGCTCACCACTAATCAGGCCTTTATCTGAGGAGAAAATCCCTTCATGCCCCCGTGTGAAAACGACAAGCTACCAAGGGAAAGGTAGGTGACAATCTGCGTACTGGACCCATCTATCTGGTCGTACATATGATTTGTACGCATTAGATTTCCATCTGCCCAAAGCCTTAATGTCGCTGGTGGAAGAGCTACTCTCGGCAGTAGCAGTAGCCGTCCCAATCCTAAAGGAATGGATACCAAAGAGTGACGGGTCTAAACCCACGTGCACTAGGGCATGCATGAAGATAGCTGTGAAATGAAATTTAGAGAGAGGCGCCCTGTCAGCATGAACTAATCAGGGTTCAACCCCTTGAAATTTACTACACAATGCTATCGGACAAATAGCACCATCCTCTTGTGCCAAGATGGAAATCCATTGACCTTGAGACAACTGATCTGTTTTGAATCTAAGGATATGACAAGACAATTGATTAACATAAATAAACATATGCCCGGCAGACAATGCATTCCCAAGCTCGTACCATGATTGTGCCACTAGCTCACTCACCCTAAACATGCTAAAGAAAGCAATAGTATCCTAATAGTCTATTTTAACCATATGAATGTTCACTGGGGAAAGGGGTGTGCTAAACAGGGGACAGCATAGCTGCACCCAAGTAGAATATCGGACAAGTGGAACTATGCGGTGCACAAATACTAAAGAGTTTGTATGCCGCCATGTAAATGTATCATGAGTTAAACCCCAGTCATTCTACTCTAGCAAGTAACTCCTTGAATATAGCGTTCCAGCAAGTTTATTAAAATGCATAAAGTGCAATGGAATAAAGGTGGACCTCAGAACAGTCACACTGCTCACTTAATTTGGTTAAGATGTACCTTATAAAAGAAGAGTGCAGCATGTAGTGTGCCATAAGCTTGAACTCTGACATGACTCTTAGTGTTATCTTACTGTCTAAAAGAATGTTATCATGTGTCCTCTGCTTAGAAAATATAGTAGGTACTAGCATTTCATAGTGGCACGCAAAGATGAAAGTGCCTAAGAGATGTTATCTAAATTTGTTGAAAAGTGTGTGGAGTAGTTGATCTACATGTGTAAAGTGTAGTGCGTTAAAACCTATACTAGGCGTGAATGTGATTTTATGGCTCTGCCCATATAGTATGTCATGGGTACTATTAGACTTGGTAAGACCCCCTCTATATACTGAATAAAACGTTGCCAAACATGCTCCGGGCCACAAAATCATTGTAACCCTATGTTGGGTGACACAAATTTAGACCAGACCAATCGTTGAAATTAACCTGGGCCAACGGGGAACTGAATAGTAGCACCCTACAAGGAAGCCAAATATTACTCTCATCGGTTCATTAAGGTAATGTCACATCTGAGTCTACTTAGAATAGAACACAATATAGTCTTGTTCTAGTAGCCCAGGAATGTGGCGACAAGCGTGAGCCACCGAGTAGCGCATAGGTATGATAAACCAGCCAGCCCTCGTATAGTGCACTGCATACTATGATCATACCTGACTCCGGTATCAACTTTTTCCTATAACACGCATACTCTCAATCGTATGATGTCAAGTGTATATATAAATCTGTCAGTATGAATCAGTGTTCTCCCCAGAAATTTTGCCGGACGGGTGGCAAGTTATAATATTGAAAATGTTGGAGGTTATTGCCCACACCTGGCAGGAATGGTCAGACTGGTGGTCAGTGGTCTAACACACACTGCTGGCTGTAGTGCTCACATAGTGCCTGTTCTAGTAGGAGAAACAATGGCTTATTCTAAAATAATAGGACTCTGTTGGGCTCCAAGAGCCAGGTGGAAAGTAAAAACAGAAGGGTGGAGTACCCGAGAAATAGGTGCTGGGGAGAACACTGTGAATATAATAATGTCAGTGCTAGATATGAAATATGCATAAAGCTAAGTACAAATTAATTGTCAATAGATAAAATAACATGATGAATATGCCTGTGTCACTATGTATTATTCCACTACAAAATCAATAATGATCACAAGGTTTATATAGCCAAACTGAGTGAAAACCTGACTGATGTGGTTGGTCCCTGTGTAGAAGTAATTCATTAGCAAGGCCACCAAACTGAACTAGAATACGGTTGTCATATGGACATACTACTAATTCCTCCTCCTAGATAAATGCTGCTTCCTATAGCGATAAAGCCAACACTAGCCTGCAGGTGTCCGTTTTCTATGTAAGCTGCTGGAATTTATAAGAGAAAAGCCCACCAGTCATTGGGGCAGGGCATATAAACCTAACCAAAAACCATCCCCAGGGGTGTAACCACCTATTATCCATGTCACCACCTGGCGCATCAGACTGTGCTCTTGTGGGCTTAAAGAGGGTTGCTGCTATCCAGACAAGGGAGGTGAATGTGTTCGATGGACCCTAGCAGAGTCTGAAGTCTCGTCACTGTACTACATGCCTTTCTTGTTTTGTGTATAGGAAATGTAGTGCAAGTTGTATTGTTTTTATTTTATACTCAGAGGCACCTCATGATTCCCGCTTCCAGGGATTTTCCTCGCTCCCGTACGTTGTGCTGAAAAGCGCTTTTCTGTAACTATTGCTCCACACTACCCACAGTGCATCTCTACCACATCCCTTGAAGCACTGTGTACCCGTGGAATACTCTATACTAAAATGAAAAACATGTTAGTGCCGCATCATACATGCTCCCACCTTCAAAAGTAGGGGGGGTGGGGCTGACAGAGGAGCCAGTAAGTGGGTGCAGAGAAAAGAAGAGGGGTACCATGAGGGGAAAGGACTAGACTACCACCCCACCCCCACCCTCCCCAGGCCTGGGAGAAAAAGTCACCGCTGTAATTCTGTGCGCATGTGGAGATGTCGCCGGTGCCCAAGAAGCGGGCGAAGATGCCCGCGATCGCCGTGTCCCTGGAGGGACAGAAGAAGTCCTCAGCTCCTGTGCCCAGCAAGAGGGTGAAGAAAGAAGTGACTTACCCGTCCAGCGGCGGTAAGAATGTCTTCTCTCCTGCAGGTCCCGTCCGCGGAGGAAGGATGAGCCAATCAGGGCTCATCTTTCCCCGCTGGCCAATCAGCGGCCGGATACGCGAGCCAATCGCGGCTCGCGCCCGGCTGTTCAAAAGATTGGCGCCGACGCGAGCCAATCAGCGCTCGCGCCGGCTGATGACGTCACGCCGGTGACTATATAAGTCGCCGGGTGGCGCCATTTTGCCAGAAGAGAGTCGGCGGCGGAGAGAGAAGGACGTCGTGGGACGTCCAGAGCGGCGAGTCAAGAACAGAAGCCGGCGGAGCGGAGATCGTCGGCGGGGAGCCCTTGTAAGGGCTGACAGCGCCCCCGCCTCCAGAGAATCCAGAAGACCCCCTGCCGAACCGGAGAAGAAGCGCCGCCGGCTGGAGGGTCTGGAAGACCCGGAGAAAGAAGGCAGAAGACGGCGTGGCAAGTTGAGATTCCTGCGCAGAGCAGGTAAGTAATCTCAACGTCAAATTCGGGCACTAGGCCCGTGGCCATGTTTGGGCACAAGGCCAGTGGGACAGATTAAATTAGGGGCACAAGGCCCAGGGACTTGGGCACTAGGCCCCGATACAGTTAGTGGGCCAGTAGGCCATATTGTTAACGGGCACAAGGCCCTGTTAGTTAGTTAGACAGGGGGCGTGAGAGCCCCAGGTACAAGGGCACAAGGCCCTTAGGTAGTTAGTGGCCTAGAGGCCATAGGAAGGCTACAGGGCCTGTGTAGGGGCTGGCAGCCCGTAGGCTATAAAGGGCACAAGGCCCTCAGCTAGTTACGGAGGCCACAGGCCTCAGTAGGCAGGGGCTAGTGCCCCTAGATGATAGGGCACAAGGCCCTAGTTAGTGGGCTCAGAGCCCTGAGTTAGAGAGGGGGCTGAGCCCCAATAATCAGAGCACAAGGCTCTGTGTGCAACTGGGCAAGAGGCCCATGGTGTGAAGGGCAGACGGCCCTGGTGGTGGTGTGGTAGAGGCGTGAGAGCCTTGTGAGTATAGGCGCGGTCCTGTGTGAGGTGAGCACCCGGAGTTAGGAGGTACAGTAGAGCGGAGGCTCCTGTGGGTGCTGTAGCAACCAGCTGGTTGGCTAGCAGCGGTGTGTTCTGGTAAGTAGCGTGCAAAGTACTGTATACTGTATTTATTCTGTCAGTGCGGCGAGTATTGTTTGTATTACGGTATTTTGGGGTGTGCTACATAACTGTGTCCAGGGGCAAGACGTCAGGCCCCCATTAAAGGTAGGCTCTTGTTCCTGTGTTTTTCTGTGCTAACCCGTGCTGTGGGGGCAAGCGTAGATTACCAACTTAGGTCCCCGGGGTCACACTGGTTCCCAGAGGGGATGGCTAAGTGAGTTGGCGGCAGTGCAGCACACCTTAAGGCAGTTCCAGGGGCGGCCCGTGGTTCTGGTTGAGGGTCCCCAAGGCCGGTTCCGTGCAGGTGGACCTGTGGCTCCGGACATAAGGACACGTGTGAGATACCCGAGTACAGGCAGTCGGGCGGTTCAGTTTCGATCGGCTTTTCCGTGCGGCAGTCGGCCTGCGGGTTAGTGGGCTGTTCCACTGAGCCTTAGCCGGGCTTGAAGCAACTGGTCCTTAGGGTCTGTGGGTGACCCCATAGGGAGGAGACAGTCTCCTTGGTTAGACCTGGGTGAGGGGGTTAGGAACCGCCCTCCGGTATAGTCCGTGAACACCGGCTTAGAGAGGGTTTCACTTACCTGCTGCCAAACCTCCAGACACAGTGTGTGCCTGTAGCTTTTGCTATCCGCACAGGAGGACGGGCACAGCCTTCGGCCACTGTGCCCGGCTCCTTGAAGGGCTCAAAAATCAGAAGAGGGAGCAGGCAGAAGGAGGCACCTCCATGGCACATCCGCTCCCTCCCCGCAGACAGCGCACAGCCGTCCGTGCTGTGCGCTACACACAGAGACTCCCTTGCTGTCGCTCAACTCTCATTCGCCAGCCGCAGCCGCGGGAGAGTTGTAAATCCAGACCGCAGGGAGAAAGGGGGAAACTTGTCTACCAGGAAGCCTCCCTCTTCCAGCAGCCGACAAATCGGAGCTCTGAGTGACAGCCGACTACGCGGCTCAAAGAGCCGCCGGCTATCAGACCAACGGAGACAGGAGTCTCCGAAAGCACATAAATAAATAAAAATAGCAAAATAAACCAAACTTACTGCTAAGCAGCTCCGTGCACAGCCCGTTCGCCGGACACTTAAACTAAACTGGGTTCTAGCAGGAGGTGGGGTATAGAGGGGAAGGAGCCAGAGCTTTGTTTTAACTAAAGTTAAAGTGCCAGTGTTTGCCTGTCCCTACTCTATACCCTAAGGTCCCGGTGTCCCCCAAAGATGTCAGAGAAAGATCTAACTTGTACTATTGGTATTGGAATGAGAGGTGCCCTGTACATGGGTTTGGGACAGGTTCTCTGACAAATGGGACAGGACCGGCAATACTTTTTCACTGCCATGTGTACACCGGGCCAGTAAAACCTAAGCAGAACTCGTTCCCGTGTTTTATCCTCCCCTAGGTGTCTCCCACAGACATGTGTATGTGCTGCTTTTAACACTAGGGGTACATGGACCTGAGGAACCATTAATTGTTCTACTTTTTCCCCCTGCACAGTAGCAACTCTATACAAGACATTATTTTTAACAATAAAATATGGTACACCTTCTGCAGGGCGGGGCGGCTTTCGCTACCCCATTTACCTCAGTCACACTTTTAAAGGCATGTTCCAAAGTGGCATCATTAAGTTGGTCTCGAGCAAAGTCCTGCAAAGGAAACAAAATTGGTATTGCGGACCAGTCCGTATCCTCACTGACAGGCGGGGTGGGCTCATCTGCGACATCACCGACCAATGCTAGTTTGGACTGTCCATGTTTACCCACAGGTGGATGCTTTTGTGGAACTCCTGCTGTGACTCCCAGGATGGCATTCCGGTTTGGCGGTTCCCAAAGATCGATGTCCAGATGTTGTGGATTCTTAGGCGGTTCCTTTAAGACCGGGCTTCCGACCGTTGCATCAGTTGCCGGCATGTCCGGCCGGATCCGCTCACCAAGGACATCATTAAATAGTTGGAAGTCTCGCCCCAAAATGAGTGGATATGGGAGTTTAGGTGCTATGGCAGCTACCACCATAACAGTTTTGTCTTTCATTGTGACTGGTAGTATTGTTCTTTCATACTCCTCTGTCGTGCCATGTAAGCAAAGAACCTTCACCTTGGGCAACCGAGAAGTTATGGTTTCGGATAAGGCAGAGCTGGAAACCAAGGAGAGTTCACTCCCCGAGTCAACCAAGGCCAGAACAATGTTTTGGTTGATTAGCACAGTCACCCGGAACAAACAAGGACTTCCTGATGTGGGACTCATGGTAAAACAGCTTGGAAATGCAGGCCCAATATGTGCCACGGAACAGTCCATGGGTTCCGGTAGTTTAGGACACTCTGCCTTAAAGTGGCCTTACTCACCACATTCAAAACACTTCAGAGAAGACAGCTTTGCACCTGGCCCTCTGTACGTAGCAGTTTTGCCATTGGGCCCTGTAGCAAGGATTGTCAAACCTGGCTTTTGGAGCGGCAGCGGCTTTGGCACAAATGCAGGTTCTTTAGTCATTTGCTGTAGCGCACAAAACCTTTCTACCATGGTGGCAAGCTCTTCGTAAGTTTGTGGGTCTGATTGCAGCACCCACCTTTGCAAATCGCGGTTCAGCCCCCAGATGCAGTGATCTATCGCCAGAACTTCAATAATCCGAGAAGGCAAATTCTCCTCAGGCTGCAGCCATTTCTTTAAAATTTTAGAAAGCTAAGCAACTTGCGCTCTGACCGGTTTTTCTTTATCATAACGCCATTGGTGATAGCGCTGGGCTCGACCTGGGCCGGAAACTCCAATGCGAGCCAATATCTCAGACTTTAGGCATGAATAATCAAAGGCCGTTCCTCATCTAGATCCATATAAGCTCGCTGAGCTTCACCAGTCAGGTATGGCGCCAGTCTCTCAGCCCAATCTTTAGGAGGCCATTTTGCCCTTTTTGCAAGCCTCTCAAAGGACACCAGATACGCTTCTATGTCATCACCTGGTGACATTTTCAGGAGTACAGGACCAGGTGGTTCATTTCTGTCATGCCTCACCTGGCTTAACCCTTCTCTTAAGAGCCTTGTGTTTTCCACTTGTGCCTCAGCGACTTGTAGCATCTGAGCTTGCTGCTATTGCTGCGCAGCGGCCACATTCACGAGGGTTCTCAGTACTTCCTCCATGTTGACGTCTGCGCGGGTTGGGTAGCGGAAACTTGCTTCCCGGAGTATCCTACTCCTGACACCACTTGTGGCAAGAGCCCGCTACTGCAGAAGCACACGCGTAAAACTTCTTCCTTTTTATGGTTCTTTATTGTCAGGATGGTATTAATGTTTTGACATCGCATACTTGCACAGCAATTATGGAGACCCTCAAGGCTTACTATACATAGTCCAGCTCTCTGTCCAGATCAGCCAGCTAGCCCAGCGTTGATCTCCCTGAACAATGAAACAAGCAGGGTTTTATACCTGACACTACTCCCACAGGCCTAGCTTGATGGGCAGGTGACACACCCACCTTCTCTTTAAAAGGAAACGCCCATCCCTGGTTCTGTTTAGACTATCAGACCCACCCTGTCTGTTTGCTGAGAGGAAGCAGCTTTTAAATCATGTAAGTAAACCAATTTTAAACTACACATATGTTTTTACCTGGTTTAATCTCCACCTAGGTACATAACTGTGCCAATGTTTTACTCTACTTCCCTGCTTTATCTGCATATTGCCAGCTAAATGCCTCCTTTTGTTACATTATATATAGATATAACAGGTATCCAGTGTGCCAAGAGAATAGTCTTAAATGTTCATTAGATAAAATATCAGTCCAGCAGGATGGTAGATACAGACAGCTGGATTCCTTATAGCACTAGCGGTATAGAGACCGCGCGTCTTCCCTCTGTTAACCCGATCTCCACAGGTACAGAATCATCTACAAATCAAACAAAAGAGGGGGGCTTCCATAGTGCATTATAAGACTTTAATGGTAAAAAAATTATTTTGCAATCACACGTACCAGAAATTTTCTTGTTAAAAAGCACATTAAAATAAGCCAAGCACGACTTGCCAGTTCGTAGCTCGAGGCCAGGTATTATTCCAATTCTCTACGCGTTTCGCTATAACAACTTCGTCAGGAGGAATAATGTCAACCAATTTCTCTTGTCTTTTTATAGGGAAGCTGTTACCAGGTTTCTTCAATTAAGCTTCTGCCTTAACATTTACACACTTCAATCACAGTAAAGGCAAAACTTCATTATTCTTAAAAATTAATAAAACATGCAGCGTATATACAGCATTTTCAAAGGTACAAGTTTGAGATATTAAATCCATTTATAATGTTCAACATTTTCTTAGTCTATAGTTAATCTTGCCCGCGACTCACACGCAGACAATACAAATCTGTATTACACAGAACAGGTGTCTGCCAAAGGATTCAATTCACTGCTGACAGGCTGAAAACTGTTCACACATTCCCTTCATATAAATCCAATATCTTTCCCAGATCACTCCTTGTATAATAAATTCTTTTTAATCACTTATTTTTCATCAGATCGCATTAGCGGCTCACACATCAAAGCTCTAATTAGTTTCTAATAGATGAGTTCTAATCACATATATCTTTCTTCCATTGTTCACTTGTAAATTAGGGATGTGCACCGGCCACTTTTGGTGTCTCATGTTTTGTGTTTTGGATTCGGATTTGCTTGAGGTTTTGGGTTCGGATTTGTTTCGCAAAACACCTGACGAAAGGTTTTGGTTCGGATTTAAGGTTTTGGATTCGGATTTATTTTGAAAAAAACATAAAAAGTGCTAAAAAACAGTTTTGTGGGTTTTTTTCCACTCCTACGCTATTATTAACCTCAATAACATTCAATAACAATCATTTGCACTAATTTCCAGTCTATTCTGAACACCTCACAATATTGTTTTTAGGCCAAAAGGTTGCACCGAGGTAGTTTGAGCACATAATGCCAAAAAAAGAGGTACAAGATGGAAAAGATTTAGTTTTGCAAGATGTAAGCCCACAGCCTTCAGGATAACTCCTGTAAGAATGTAGCAAGATTTGTGAACAATAGGTAGTTTTCAGCATGTAGTGTGGGTGCTGTGCCCATGACTTTGGCTATGGCAGACAGGAGATAAACCTCCAGCCCCCCTTGGGAAAAGATAATTGACACATATGTCCTGAGAAGGGGGAGAAAGTTAAACCCCTCAAGAATACGTAAGATAGTTAATCCGCAGCGCATCCCATAGACTATTGTATGCTTATGACGTAGGATTCATATATTCAGTAGGCTATAAAGACTTGTATCTTGATATCAATAAACAGAGAATATTCCTTGTATACAGAACTTTGTCTGTGTCTATTCTCTCCAGCTGATTGAAGCGCTTCCAGATATACTTGACACCACAGGCAAACTTGGATCAGATTTTAGAACTAACAACTTGAAGGTTGCCACAGAGATTTGCTGTAAAGCAGGCTACAAGACAGACAACCGGAGATTTCCCGGGACATTGAACCCCAGCATCCACGGTCAGTAGATTTCTACTCGTTGGTCTTCCTATTCTGGGTCACCTCATGTCTGTCTGAGGCACCTGACACGCGAACTTGTGAGTCTCAAGTATCATCTGATTATTATAATAATATAAATACAGTACTAACCCAATTTGTTTACTGTAATTGTATTGTTAATTAGATTTTTGAAAGATGAGTGAATTTTGAGTGCATGTGTTTGTACCTATTGTATGATGTATAAAGGATAAAAGTCAAATAAGACGTTGATCAAAGACCAGAGACAAGTGGGTTCTCTTTGTCTGAACAATAACTTATTGAAAGTTAGTTCCCAGATATTTAAATACTTACAATGCAGATGGAAATATAATCCCTATTTATTGTGATAGTGATTGTTTTGGTTATTTTGGGTATAATATACATCTTTTGGAAAGCACATAATGGAATAGAGGGAATTAGAGAGTTACTGTTGTGAACATTGGGTGAACATTTTAGACACCATCCCCAGAGATATATCAAAGAAGGGAGTTACTGTATTCTGACCAAGGTTTAGAAGAATTCCAAAGACCTTAATCCCAGATACTGTCAAAGAAGCTATTTTGCACGGACATCCAGTACAAGGAGTCCACAGAACGGGACGTCTACTACAAGGGCAACCCACAGAAACTAGATAAGAGTCCCGATTTGGACTCAACAGAATACTGTCAATATGGGAAATATAGATAGTAAACAGATAAATGACAGCAGCTCCCCCATAGATGTAATGCACAAAGATTTTAGGAAATGGGGGAGTAGAAGGTCTGTAGGGAATATTTCAAGAAAGTGGGGATAGCCAAAGAAAGAATTGATATGTGTGGATGGAGAAACAAGGATGTTGCAAGTGGTAATGTGACAAGAACAAAAGGGGTAATGAGATCAAACCCCAAGAGATTGTTTGAGGTGGCACAGGAAAAGTTAAGAGATCTAGAAAGTCACAATATATGTGGATATGATAAATGCATCAGAAATTGAATGATGAATCAATTGTTCAAATACTGATCCAAATGATATAATGACTAAAATAATGAATCAAGTAGTTTGTGTACGATTAATGTATGTTTGATGCTGTGCAGTTGAAAAAGTGAAATGTGCCCCCCCTCCCTTATTCTGTGTTAAAAATTTCAGTGTGTTGAGATAAGAAGGATTCTGTGTTTTGTTATCTGGCAATGTATGTAACATTGATAAAAAGGTTCTTTGAGTATGCTTCAAAAATTCAAGAGTAACTAAAATTTGTCTGGAGTGCTGAGTGCTAATAGCATATTGAAGCTGACTTGTATTTAATTTAATGCTGGGACTTGTTGCTCCACAGCTGGAAGATTAAAGTTAATTTTTCTTCCTTTATACGTGAGTTTTTGTTCTCCGTCTTACTGCGTGTGAGGCAGATCCGTGATAAGTTCACGCTGTTTGTTCTTTGTCTTAGCGCTCTGTAAGGGAGAGGTGCGATTTAGTTTAAATCACACTTGTTTGTCTGTCTTGTCCGTTTTTACAAGAGACGTTTCAAGATTTAAAAAGTTGTACATTTGTAAATGTAATTGTCACGAATCAATGCAGGAATACAGCTAAGGAGCCATGAATAAGGTGAAAAAACAAACAATGTTTATTGCTGAAGAGTCAGAACAGATGTTGTAATAATGAGCTTGCAGTAATTACCAGGTATACAGCAGTTGCAGGTAAACAGGAGGTGTGGAAAGATTCCAGGCAGCAAGTACAGGGAAATGCAGGGGGTAAATACCAGGTTCACAGATGAAACAGGTCAGCAGAATGTAAGTAGAGATCTCAAGCAGCATAAACCCAGGAGCACGGCAGGAGGAAGTAACCACAGAGTGTAACATCAATAACCAGCAATGAATGCTGGGGTAGACAGGTATTCATATGGGAAATGAGAACACACCCAGGTGCATGGGATAATTAGTGAACAAGTTAACCCCTAATGCAACAAGAAAGGCACAATAGCAGCACCTCTGGTAATCAGAGGTACTGCTGCAATACAATAATAAGGCAGGAGCTGCCAGGCAAAGCAGCATGTAATGCATAAGCTTGCAGGCAGATCCTGACAGTAATGCTGCATTGCTTAATTGTAAGCTTTTGAAATCTTTGGTCTGTCACTGCATGAATCAGTGGACAGAAAAAACTATAAATAATGTACAGATAGTGTCAGAAGAAAACAGTGACCTTCAGCTGGCTGGGGTCTAACAAGCAGTTTCTGTATTTAGAAAAAAATAATTTTGTCTGTAAAGTTGAGAAAAATAGTTTTCTCTTTAATGAGGTTGAGAATTGTGGGAGTGAGCTTTTACATGCCGATATTACAAGCGGGTTTTACCTGAGTGAATATGGAGCTGATGAATGTTCTCAGAAATCAGGAGGGTTTGTTATGCCCATAAGAAATGTTACCAGATAAAATGCCGTCTGTGAGCGAGACTTATTTAAGTGAATATATTTGTACTTTCAACACGGTAATCTCAGAATCTGGAAATATGTGTGAATATTTGGTGACGGGAGATTCTGTCGAGAAAATGCTGAGTGATTTGCAGACACAATGCAAGGTGTCTAACGTTATGAGAGAAGCAGTGTTGCTTTCAAAATGGCTGACTGCCTGGAAACTTTTGAGAACTGGTTCATTGAATGTTTGTAAACCCGGAAAACACATTAGAGGCATTCAAGGGGGCTGCACTAGGTGATGATGAGAAAGGAGTGGCTTTGAACACTCACCCAGGTCACGTCTCCCTGTTATTTTCCACAGCAACTACAGCATGTACATGGTGATTTGTTGAACTATGTTACTTTATTATAGAAACAACTAACTGAAATACATGGTCAAGTGTTCTCCTACATTCCAGACCCTAATTTTGATACAGGTACCGACAGACTGCAACCTGGGGACTGGGTGGTCGTGAGAAAACACATCAGGAGAAGTCTTGAACCCAGATACAAGGGTCCTTATCAAGTCCTGTTGAGGACTCCCATGGCAGTGACAGTACAGAAAAAAGACACGTGGATTCACACATCACACTGCAAAGTCTTCAAATCAGTGGAGTCTTGTTCTGATAAACAGAAATGACTGTCTTGATATGTCTTGCCAGAATAGTTGTGACGGAAGTAGGGATCAAAGCCTCCCAAACCCAGTGTGAAACAGACAGATAAGTGACAAATTGCCTATGCTACTGTGAGAAACCGAGGGGAATGAGTGCTTAAAAATTTGCACTCATAGAAGACTAAACTCTGAAAATGCCTATTTGCAGATACATAACCTCATTGGCAAAGTTGTCAGTAATAATTCATGTAGGGTATTAGGAATATTGGCATTAGTAGCAAAAGGTTTGGCAATCCTGTTGATAGTATATGTGATAATGAAACTAATTATATGGCTGATTAAGAAGTTACTGACACTTGACTGTTGTCTTTCCAAAAAGGAACCACTGAAAATTCCAAACCTCTGATGATCACAGAAATTACCGCTGAAACCAGACCTGACGATGAGCGTCATGAATTATTCCCACTAGCAAAGCTAAAAAAACTGCACAATTTGCAACAAGAAACTACTAAAGACTGAACATGCAAAGCTTGCAGAACTACCATAAATTCATTGACTACTTATTAAGAGTCTTTTTCCTAGATAAATGCTCACTGCAATTGCATCTCCTCATAAATCAAGTTAGGACAAGTAGGTTTATTACTGGTGGGGGATGGGTTGACAGCTCTCTAAGGGGAACAACCCTATACATGTGGCCTTTTAGCAGGATACATGTGTATAAGCACCTGCATGATCGACAATAAGAATGTGGTTCTGGAGATAGGCAGGATAGATAGGAGGTAAGCAGAAAATTGAATAAAAGATGGGAAATGTTAAATATGATTTTTTGTTAAGGCCTCATAAAGCCTTTGTGCATCCATTTTTGTAACTCGCGTTGATATATTATTTTCTAAAAGAAATTATTAATTTTTCTGCTGAAATGCAGTTTTGCAAGATGTAAGCCCACGGCCTTGAGGTTAAGCTGACATAGAGAAGTCCTGTAAGAACGTAGCAAGATTTGTTAACAATAGGTAGTTTAATTTTCAGCTTGTAGTGTGGGAGCTGTGCCCATTACTTTGGACATGGCAGACAGAGGATAAACCTCCAGCCCCCCTTGGGAAAAGAATAATTGACACATATGTCCTGAGAAGGGGAAAAAGAATACGTGAGATAGTTAATCCGCAGTGCTTCCCATAGACTATTGTATGCTCATGGCGTAGGACTCATATATTCAGTAGGCTATAATGACTTGTATCTTGATATCAATCTTGATATCAATAAACAGAGAATATTCCTTGTATACAGAACTTGGTCTGTGTCTATTCTCTCCAGCTGATTGAAGCGCTTCCAGATATACTTGACACCACAGGGAAACTTGTATAAGATTTTAGATTTAACAATATATACTACTTGTAGCTCTGTAGGTGCTATTCATACTTTGTGGCCAATACATTTTAATACCATTCAATCTATCAACAAATATAACATTTTTATAGCCTTATAAATCAAAATTATAGCCATTCTGGTACTTGTTCTTTTTGTATTGTTCTAGAGTAAACGTCTGTGAATTTTTTTTATGATTGTAACATGTGATGTGACTTCAATGGTCTGGCCTCTATCTTTTGTAATCCTTATTTTCACATCTGTGCTCAGTTAGACATGTTTTATTTGCGTAAAATGCATATTTTAGCGCATCTTATACTACTTGCAACTATTAGGACTCTGTCCAGTACGTCTGTGTCACCAGAGAGGCTGCTGTTATGACTGGGACTTTTGCACCTCATCTGCAGGAGTTCACCTCCTTCCCTGATCATCTCCTGCACCTGCCTCAATGCCATAAATATCTGCCCCAAACATTGCACATTGCTGGTCATTAATTGTTATTGTCTTGATCCTGTGTTTTGAACTGTCTGCTTCCAGTATTAGTTCTTGTGCATTCCTGCTCTCCCGGCTACTACTATTCTTGCATTCTCCCAGAATCAGTTGTCTGCCATTGGCTGTATCTTTCACATTGTAAATGTCCTTTGTTCCTGCAATTACCAGTTAACCAATATTAGTTCTGGGACCTGATTACCTGCATTGAGTTTTGTTTATTTCTATTTTTGGATTCTGTTTTGTTTTACAAAAAGTCCTAAAGTCATAACAGCAGCAGAGGTCCTGCATTCCTGATGCTGTCAGGACTCTGTCCTTTTTTTGTAACTAGAAAGATGCGCAACTAGATGCCATTCGGAAGACACATGATAACCGTAAAGAAATCGCCTGCACCAACAACATCTGAGAAGCACATTTCCATTTCCTTGGTCCCCAAAAATAATTATACTGTGAAGGAAAGAGTAATTAATTAAAAGTTAAGTGAAATTGATAAAACAACAGCAGATAGTGCCATGGCTGCTAGTTCTTCATTATCTACAACCCCACAAACAAGTTCCAAGAAAGTTCCAAAATCAGAGAGTAATAGCGAAGTATTACCTAAAAGGCCAGTTTCTATTGAAGGCTGTTGAAAGCCGAAAATTTGTAATAAGGCAGTGGTTAAGTATTATTATTATTATTATTATTATTATTATTATTTATTTATTTATTTATTTATTTATAAGGCGTCACAGGTTCCATAGTGCCGGATACAGAAGCAAGTAACAGATAGATGGGGTATTACACATAAGTAGCACAGATGAGTGTGAGTAATGCTATGGGGACTCACACGGTGCAGCAAAATACATGACAGGACGTATCAGGCAGTCAGACAGTAGATAGACTTTAGACAATAGGTAGAGAGGACCCTACCCCTGAGAGCTTACATTCTAGAGGAAGGGGTGGTGAGAGATACGATCAGCTGTCACGATCAGCACTCACCTGAGTCTGCGTGACATGTTTGTGACAAAGGGTTAATCAAAAACAACCACCTGATCTGTCTAAAATGATTAAATCCTTCTCTATCTATGCCACACACAAGCTTCACCTTACCTATTTTGCCACCGCAAAGGTTTTTTGTGAAGAGTTGACACTCTTATTTAGGAAGCCATAGGTTCTCCCTTATTACTAATCAATCACAATTTACTTTAATCAGAATTAACATAAACCACAATATTCTCCCCTGATTCAACTAGTTGACCAAACTGTTACGTGAATTCGTAAGAACACAAAGACTTGAACTTATTAAGTGTAATTTAATATGAAAAATACATACGCAATGCTTAAGGTAAAACAATTAACTAAAATGACACACAAATATATAACGCAATGGTTTCTTGTAAAATAAAAAGTATAAACACAGAAATTGATAACTCCCGAATGATCATGTTTCTGTCGCTGAGAGAAGAAGAAAATGGGACACTCTTCAATGACAGATTGACTCCCAAAAAGTGACAAATTAGGGTTGTGTGATTCTTGAGAGAGGATATACAGACTAATTCACAAGAGACTGAACTCAATGCTTAAAACACTATAAGACAAACAACAATTCGTCTTCTTTGTCTTGTTTTCCTTATCTTTTTTTCTTTGGCATTATACTGTGAGAGATGGCTGCTGCATATAAACTTATAAATGTATGGTCAATGATGCGCTCATTGCGCAATGTGAGGAACATGGAATTGCTATCCATGGCAATAGCAAGGAGCAATTGATTGAAGCCCTCTTGCAGAATGAGCAGGACAAAAACAGAGATTTGTCCCATGGAGAGCCCAGCTAGAACTCAGAAAATGGACTGATCGTAGATATTGCTTCAAACTCTGTACTGTTACTTTCTGATGATTCTAATAGTCCAAGTGTGGACACTGCCATGGACGTTTATTTGCAAACTGCCCTAAAATAGCTGGGGCCATCTACAACCAAATTGCAGCTTATATAGTAGTCCCAGGAGAAGGAAGCTGCCGAATGGTAGGAGAGGCATGCTGCTATTGAGGCGGCAGAGAGGTGCACAGCCATGGAGGCTGTGGAGCGTCAAGCCGAGAGCCAGGCAGAAAGAGAAGCTGCCAAATGAAAGGCAACGCCTGCCAGAAGCCAGAAAGGCTGGTATCCGCAGAACCTGTCCAGAGAATTTCCCTATTCTGGAAAAAGACGGGGACTTGGATGCCATTTTGGAGTATTTGAAAAGACTTGCCGACAGTATGGACTGTCCAAAGATCAGTGGGCACATTTGTACCACCTGTCCAGAAAAAAAGAACACTTCACCCTCCTTTGGGGGGTACCTTCCCTGCAATCTTCTCCAGCTGTCCTGTGTGCTGCTGGACCCCAAGGGAGCAGGAAGGACAACCTGCAAACAGGGCCATATTTCCCATTGGGCACGCTGGGCAAGTGCCCGGGGACCCCACGGGCAAGAGGGCCCCATAGCCAGGGCTCGTAAGTAGAAGTAGTAATCCTGAAAAAAAGAAAAAAATCTTTACCTTTTTGCAGTCACGTGGTGGCGATCTGGCTCCCTCCTTGTTCCCCTCCTCCGTGCTGCGCTTGCACTGATTGTCGGGCGTGACGTCATCAAGCCTGACATTGTCAGTGAGGAGCACAGCAAGGAGGAGCCATAATGCGACGGAGAAGCAAGCGAGGATTCGTGGAAGAAAGAAAACAGAAAAGAAGAGAAGAAGGGGGTGCAATCAGAGAAGAAGGTGATAGAAAGGTATTTGAAGGGGGGATTCAATTTCTTAGTTGCTGAACCCCATATGACTGCCAATCCAATATGATGTGTGGGGTCACCATTTGCATCTACTCAGCATTTTCCTGTATCCTTATACCCAGTAGCCCCACCTTACATCTGTTGTCACACACAATACATGCTTTCCACTTTTCACATAACCGAAGATCCAGCTTTCCGACGGCAGTGCATGCAGACAGCCAGTCATTCCGATGAGGCAGCTGTCCGGCACTTCACTTTGACGTCAGTGCGCCGTACATTCATGTTAATTTAAAGTGGTGATGTTTGGACCCCGCAGGCTAAGTGTTTAAACAGTATGCCTGCGGGGTTTAAACATTTTAATAATAATATTAAAGATGAACTGGTTTTTATAGATCCTCCTCTAGGCCTCGAAGAATTTATGGACAGATGCTCCTGTCACTATTTATACCGACCACAGGAATCTTGAATACCTTAAAACCGGAAAGAGACTCAATTCCCGACAAGCCCACTGATCACTGTTTTTCACGTCATTTAATTTCGTAGTAACCTATAGATCAGGTTCTCGTAATGGTAATGCTGATGCCCCTTCCAGGATGTTTGAAATACTTTTGGAATATTTTACAAGAGACCTTGCCTATCCTACCTGTAGAAACCATTCTAGCTGTTATTTCTCCTCAGTCTCAATAAACAATAAACACTGTGTCACTCATTCAGTGATTTAGGAGCCCCAAAATGTTGGCACTATGTGCAGCTGCCAAATTGTGGTGGCTATGGCTATAGGAACCAGTAGACCAAATTTATATGTGTTATTAGTGGTCCAAGTGGAAGTTTAGAAAAGTTGCATTCACTTACATTTTCCATACGGCCTTAATAGTCTGACAATGAAGGCACTAGAAGTGCCAGGATGGCATACTCCCATATATCAGCCCACTTCGACCACTGTGTGCCATGACATCCCGCCACCTCTTTGACAGTTCCTGTAGTAGCACATTAGAAAGTATTGGCACTGTTAGTTTATATGACACCATTGGTTTTTTATATCTTAGGCACTGCCAGCACTGAAATTTTCTGCTGCCACACTCTAAAATCCCAGGGCAGCAAGTTTGTTACTGTTGTGCCACCTATTGGGCAAAAGCTCTGTAGATGGCACTATAATCTAATTAATACAGAGCAGCATCAACATTGCCATTAAAGAAACAGAACATATGGTATTAACTGGAAATAACAATTTAGTCATCAGAGGGAAAACAGGAACTGTTAGATAAAAGTGTGTGGTAAATGTGAAACTCTTTTTTTATTCAGTTCACAAACTTTTGAGTCTTTGTATGCAGACAGCTTAAGTAAAAGTCGTCATGGCTTCAAATTCATTCATGATTTTCTTCATCTGTAAGTATTGAATTTCTTATTTATAACTTAAGAGTAAAACCCGAACCAGTGGGAAGGAATAACTGTGTAGACTCTTGATGAAAGTTCTAACATAATGTTATTATATTTGTGAATTATTTACAGGTATGTTTTCTGGATTTTGTAAAACATACAAATTTTCCACAGTTCTCTTGGTGTAAGGGAAAGCCCACAAGGGTCAGTTGGGGGTAGTGTCAAACCCAAAATTGTAACTTTTTCAAAATAAAACCGACTCCCATTAGTGAATAAACAACTTATAGCTGTGTTCTACCATAAATCATGTGATTAAAACACAGCTGTAAGTGTTATTGTTTGTTGAAATAAGTCAGTTTTATTTTTAAAAGAAGTGTTCTGGATTGGTGCTTTATCTTTACTGTATTATGTAAGTATATCTAGTAAATAATTGTCAGACATAACTTATACACTCGTTAAAGTGGTTTGGACAACATCATATCACTTTTACACCCATCCCCATATAGCAAACAGAGGAATCCCCCCGGGTTCCCTTCCCATGTAATTTTGCACAGTAAATGCAGTTGTGAGCTAACTGTGTATACGATGTAAATATAAAATGATGCACCAAAATCATTATCATTTCTGTTGTAATGAAATATATTTTAATTTGCAGATTATTTGTTATCAGGATTTCATTTAACTTGTGGTGAGTAGATTCTAAACTGTTATTTACTTAGTCGTTAATAATCATTATCAGACAAATGAAAAAAGTTTCTTCTGTATTGGATATTTTCAATGTATATAGATAGATAGATAGATAGATAGATAGATAGATAGATAGATAGATAGATAGATAAATACACATGTTTAGTACACAAATTTATTTTACAGATAAAGCAAGTTCAAAAATAAACAGAAATACTTCATCACATAAATAGAAATAACCATTGCTGTTAGTGGTAGTGTATCAAAAAATTACACGAGGAAAGATCACCCACCACCTTAACCCAAACAGTTTAATAGATAATGGGAAAAGAGGAATAAGAGGGGTTATAGGACTGTGACTAGTAGTGCCAAACTAATCAATGCCCACAGAGGGCCTGTTTCATGTTTGGATGTATGTCCATTTGTGTAGCATATCCTGCCAGAAGGCTCAGAAGCTGACCTTACGCCAATGAACGCAATTGCATGCAACCCATGTCCGAAAACAAATGACATTTATGACAGCTACGGCTTAAGATGGTGAAAGTGAAGGGAGCAACGTAGACAATGTATAGTAGGGGTGTGCGATGAGCGTTCCGATGCAGATTCAGCAGATTCAATTGCTGGGTTTCTCGTAAGTACGCTTGGTTTCAGCCATATCATTTGCACCAGCTACAGGACCGGTGTAAGTGCCGACTGAAAGTCATGACTGACACGGCATAGTTTTTGTTTTAAAAACAACACGTATGTGTTCCTCTAACTAGCACAGAACATGTGTATGCAAATAAGAAAACTATACAAACGTATTTTATGTACAGTGCGCATTGAAAGCCTCTTGGCTTATTTATTGAATGAAAAAAAATTAAAACATTCTCTTTGAAATTCCATTTATATTAATGGTTATATATATTATATATATTATACATTATATGTTCATAGTTGTTCATTTATTTTATAATATAATAATTTTTGTATGCATTCTGTTGTGACCTTATAATGCACATACACTTGTGCGTATACTGCAGTCTGTTCTGTCTGTTCTACATAAGGCAAGTACCATTTATACCCAGATCCAATCGAAAAGCATTTTGAGATCCGCTTCGATTTGAATACAGTCACAACTACGTTTCGTGTCCTTTTTTAAAGCACAACTTGTGTGGAAGTTGCATCCGAACCTTGTCTTCTTCTTCTTTGTATTTTATTTTACATGTATCTGCTCCTGCATAGATCCTCATTAACATTCATTATAACTCCTATTACCCTGCCACTTCCCTATTTTCTTCAGCCCACTTTACACCAACCCTTTATATCAGGCCTGTCCAATCTGCGGCCCTCCAGGTGTTGTGAAACTACAAGCCCCAGCATGCTTTGCCAGTATACAACCTGTTGATAGCTGGAAGGGCATGCTGGGATTCGTAGTTTCACAACATCTGGAGGGCCGCAGGTTGGACAGGCCTGCTTTATATCTCACATCCCAACTTCCTTCTCCATTTACACACATCTATAAGTTTACCCCTATTATTACCTGTTCTACTATACCCACCTGCTATGCTCTCCACTACCTCCTACCATCCTACTACTGCTACTTGATATAATCATACCAATACCTAATACCACTGCAAAATTCCTACAGAATTTAATTTTTTTCTACATATTGTACACACTAATACACCACCCTCACACTTCCTATCAACCGAATCCAGCCTACTTACAAATAATCATAAGCATTATTCCTTCCCCCCGTTCCAACCTTCATCCATCTAAACATTCACATCCCCTGTGAATACTTCTTTTATTACTTCTTTTATTACTATGAAAAAACTATTTGTAGTATCTAGGGTGTTCCAAATGCATGTTGCTACTCAGCGTGGCTTCCTCATTGGCTTCTCTCGCTGTAGAAATGTTTTTGAAACACCTAGACACTTCGCCACTACAATGAGTTCCTTAATACTTAGTAAATAATTCAGATTATCCCCATACCTTATAAATAATTAATACAGCCTCCAGCAGTTAATAATTAATATTGCCCCCAGTAGTTTATAAATATTTAATATTGCCCTCAGTAGTTAACAACTATTTAATATTGTCCCTGTACTTAACAAATAATTAATATTGCCTGCAGTATTCTTGAAATCAATAGTAGGGCCCTCCTTTAAGGAATTCATATTGCAAGCATACTTCATAAATTAGTATGGGCCCCTGTGACAACTCCGGGACTTAAGACACTTCTTCACCCATGCCAATCCCGCGTGGTATACCCAGGGCCATCTTAACAACATTATGGGCCCCCGGGCAAAGCAGTGCACCGGGGCCCCTAGATATAGATATATATATATATATGTATACAGATACAGATATAGATATATAGAGATAGATGTACTTGCTCAGTGACCCTTGTAGGTTTTTTTTGCAGGTTTTTTCTTTTGCAGGATTATTTATTCTCATTAAGAGCCGCGCCTATGGGGTCCCCTTGCCCGTGGGGCCCCCGGGCAGCTGCCCATCGTGCCCAATGGAAAAGATGGCCCTGGGTATACCTGGAGACACCCAAAATCTATTGTCAAACCCACTAGCATTAGAGAGGTCCCTAATTAAACTCACTGGCAGCCCCTATGGTATCGCATGCTAGGGTAATTTTCACATTTATGCAAATATCTGTTAATAAAGAATGAAGTGTGTATTGTAAAACAATAAAATCACCAAAATTACTATACACTTAAATAATGAACTACGATACATAGCATGTAAATGTAAGACGGGAAATAGAGTTACATTACTTATCATAAACTAGCAATTGTCACACTGCTGATCAGACCATTTTGGGGAGATAAGTTTCAGTCTTTCTCATCCCTGTAATGCTACTGGATCCTTCTAGTGGAACCCATACCTTCAGCCAGTCCTGCCAACGAAGAGCTACCCAATCTGTCCTTGTCACCCTTCTTCTAAGCCCCTTGAAGATCCTTCAATCCATGTCCGTTAAGCCCAGACAAGCCCATTGGTTGCTTGTTCCCCAAAAACTGACCCCCCCACTGAGGGCTGCTTGGTGCTTTCGAATAGGCTCCGACCGCTAATGCACAAAATCCCACAGTCCATACTAATAGAATTTGGTACCTGTGAAGGTGAATGTTTGAAAATATGCATTAAATATAGCAAAATGTGATCATTCTCTTGACTGAAAATCTAACATTACAGTAATGAATAAACTTTGATTGCCACATGGCTAAAATATAAGAAATAATTATACAGATTACTCATACATGCAGTAGTCATTGATCAGTTCTAGAGTCCTTGAGAGAGAAGAGTGGCCACTACAAGTGTTGTCCCCATTGTTAAATGAATAATTTTGTCTGAGTTAGTTATCTAAATAATCTCTAATGCCCCCAGAAGATGGGTTGGGTACGTGTTAACGGGCACGAGAACCCTGACACGCTTGACACCTACAGGAAAATTCTGATTGCTGGAAAAGACGAAGGCAATCTAAACAGACTTACCTTAAACCGAAAGATCCAGCTTTCCGACGGCAGCGCATGCAGACAGCCAGTCATTCCGATGAGGCAGTTGTCAGTGCGCCGTACATTCATGTTAATTTAAAGTGCCAATGTTTGGACCCCGAAGGCTAAGTGTTTAAAACGATTTGATACGAGAAATTTGTAATGATTCTGGAATACGGAAAGAAGGTGACAGCCTGAAAGCTATTGGATTGATAACTTGTCTGATCTCGAATGGACCTATGTATTTAGAAGCGAATTTCATACAGGGTGCTTTCATATGAAGTCGACAACCAAACTCTATTTACAATCTTCAGAGGAGGAACAGTGTGCTGTTTCTTGTCAGCAAAAAAAGATTTTTGATCACTTTAGATCAGATGTCAGGAAAAATCACAATACAGAAATAACTGCCAGTACCTCAGTAGCTGGCAGGGAGGAAAACTTTGGCATAAGCAGAGAGAGACCATACACAATAAAAAAGGGAGTAGACAAGAAATTCTCTTGAAAATGGTTTTAAAATAGTCTCTAGATCTTGATTCAAATGCTGGATGATAAGCTTTGGAAAGATTGAGATTGATGTTAAAAGTCATGCATAAGGCTTTCTGAAACTTGGAAACTTGGAAATTTTTCCACTGTCAGAAACTTGCAAGAGAAAAAGCGTCACGGATGGAATTTTCCCAGTAGAGATTTTCTGAGAAAGAATGGCTCCTATTCCAACTGTAGAAGTGTCAACGTCTAAGAAAAAGGGTTGTGAAGTGTCTGACTGTTTGAGAACCAGAGCAGTAGAAAATTGATACCCTGAAAGACTTCCGTGTCTGCAGTAGACCAAGACCTGGCATTGACCCCATTTCGAGTAAGAGCAATAATGGGGACTGCTAATGAGGAGTACCCACAAATAAATTGCCTGAAATAATTGCAAAGCCAAGAAAACGTTGGGTGGCCTTGAGACCAGAGGGTTGATGCAAATTAATAACTGACCTTTTTTGGGTCCATTCATAGCTTAGAGCCATAATCAATATATCTTAGAAAAGGCATCTGAATTTGTTCAAATATTTTTTTTACAATTTACAGAATAGTTGATGCTTGTGATGTTTGCCACAATGCGTGATGAGATCTTTGGAAAATTTCAAAATGTCATCTAGGTATACTACTACACACTGATATCTAATTTATAAAACGTTAAAACACAACAGGTACACTGCACAGGCCAAAGAGCATTACCATATATTCCTAGTGACCATCCCAAGCTTTAAAAGCAGTTTTCCATATATCCTCTTGACGGATTCGGATGAGATTAAAAACACCAAGAAGATCTACCTTGGTAAAGAAAGTGATCCCTTTGATTCAATCAAAAAGTTCAGGAATCAAAGGAAGGGGGTAACAATTCTTAATGGCCACAAATTTAGTCCACGGTAGTCAAGGCACGGCGGAGACTACCACGTTTCTTCTTGACAAAAATGAACCCCACACCAACGAAAAAAGAAGAGGGTCTTATAAATCTGTGTTGGATATGCTCTATTATCATTTTAGACATAGCTTTGGTTTTGGGAAGGGATAGGGGATATACCCAAGCAAGGGATGGTACCTTCCCTGGTATTAAATCGATAGAACATTCCCAAACTTGAACCTTGGAGTGTTCTTTGCAGAAAACATCTTGAAAACATTGATATTAAGGAGGAACAGATGGACTATCTGGCATAGAAATTAGAGGAACATTGGCATAATTTACTGATACAATGAGAGAGATAGGATGTGCCCCAAGCCAAAATTTGAGCTGAAGACCAATCCACATTTGGTGAATGTAGTTGTAACAAGAGAAGACTCAGGATGATGGATCTAGAAGTATGAGGAATTACCAGAAAAATTATGTTCTCTTTATGAGGTGCCCCTATATGAAAGGTAAGAGTAGCAGTCAATACTAAATGGTTCCACCAGTGGTAATCGTGTTAACGGGGACGAGAACCCCGACATGTTTGACAACTAAAACTACTACCGACACACTTGACAACTACAACTACTACGGCAGCGCATGCAGACAGCCAGTCATTCCTATTAACGTCAAATAGATTATTAGTTGTTCTCAAATAACAATGTTGTTAAATTATCTAAACTTCTAGGAAAACATATTCATTGACAGAGAGGCACTTAGACAGCAGCACACAAGCCACTGCCGTTCGCCCCACTTGTGTTTCTCCTATTGCTTTTTGAAGGGAGCAAAAGAGGTAAAGGAATAAGGGAGTAAATTCATCTCTCATGGCAAATTAGGGGTGCAAATTTTTGAGATCTCCCTAGAGGGCTGGGGCTAACCTTGTAATATGATGTGAGACAGCTGTTGGCACCGATCGTCCGCCAAGGTTTCACGATGTAACTCATCCATCTAATTGTATGTTAGATTATTAGGTTGTATTAACATTATTAATCATGTTTTATATTTATATTGTAATGTTTTATATTTACATTCTAATGCTTATAGTCTAATGTCTGTATATTCTCCCAGGGTTAACATATCCTGGATTGGATATGGGAGGATTCAAGTTCACTAGAGAAATACAATGAAGGATGAAAGATACATATTAGTATATGAATATTAGATTTGTATGTATATTAGAAGATGGTATGACGAAATGAGTTTGATAACACCCCAACCAGCCTGTCCCTCGTTTCTCACAAAATGTGGATTATAGCATGTACTTTTTACATGCCTTGCTTTTGTTCCCCAACTCAACATAGTACAACTGCAGTGTCTAATTACATGTGGATAAGGGGACATTGTAGCTCATTGTAAATATGTATATTGTTTATTGTATATTGGTGATATGGCAGTGAAGTTGTTATTCATTGTCCTTAAAGTGAAGCCAGGTAGGTTATGGGTAGGGATCAGATTGCAAGATACTGGTGAGGGGGAAGGCTAATTAGTATCCATTGTTCTCACAAGACTACTCTAGACGTTTGGTCTACAATCTAGCAGGGGAGTTTCGGTGGAAGTACAGCTCATCTCCACTCCCCTCTCCAGGACTTACCAATAATTAACAAGGAGAGACCCAGGGGTTTGCCCATGGAGGGGAAAGCACTGTGGAAATTTGACCCTAGATATAAGGAGTCACTTCAGGGGGGTGGGTTGTTCATTCTGGGAATTGATGGTTGGAAGCTGCAGGATGGTTGGTGGCTCTACCAGTGAAATACATCGGCAGATCCCTGGATTGTCAAGTCTGGACAGCCAGGTGACTGTAACTCCTTAAGCTAGTGGGGTAAGATGGGACAGATTATGTGGTGAACCTGCATGGCATTTACATACTGTGCATACATAGCATTCTAGTGATTATTTTGTTAAAATAATTGTACAGTTGTACTTTTCTAACTGCATTTGCCTGAGTGACTAATGAGAACCTTAGAAGGTACTGGGTAGGCTTCCCTGGCCTAGGAATGCACCCGTGGGTAGCCAGCCAGAGTGCAGTGGGTAGAATTGGGCCAGAAAACCCGGTATCTTCACAGATGGTTTTATATGATAAGTTATGTTTATATTAGGAGGCTATCCTATTATGTGTTATTTTATATTTTTATGATTGTGTACTTAATTGTGAAGTCGTTTAACTTCTATACTGCATATTGTAAAGGGACACAAGACTCATTTCTGTTTTTATATATGTGATTTCATCCAAGCCTCGTTTACAAGTATATGCCATTAATGAGATGTGAACATAGCCTCGATTTGGACATAGAAGTTCAAGCCTTTTTCTGGTTTGAATCAACATAGCCGGAAGAGGCAGAAGTGCGGTACGCAATAGCAGTATATAAATTTGCCATTGTGATACATTGCACATGCCTTGATAAAGACTCTTCAAGAGCACATTTGTTATTTTACCTGTCACGAACACCCCAGCCTGTCTCAGATACAGCAATCTGAACAGCTGGTCATGACTGGTGTTATCTTAGTTAATTAACAATGAATACACCTTTTCTGCTACCTCGAATGATTTATTATGGTGTCCTTAGGTTCACCAGAACCACTTATTAATGTTTCACACTTAAATCACATACATATGTAGCATGAGCCTCCCTGGGCTTCGTAAGTTTACAAAGAATCACTGAGAAATGCCCTAGTTTAAATATGTTTAATCTGAAAAATATTTCCAAGGCTTTAATTTAAGGTAATAAACAGACATACAATAGGTGGCACAAATGAGTTTCAGAAAATAAAATAGGAAAATAAAAACCAGAGTCCCTACGTACAAGTTCAGGAATTGGTGTGTGAGGAGTACACATTGAGAAGAAATGCACATTTCAGTTGCGATAGACCCCCTCAAAGAAATGAATACTGTCCTTCTGATACAGGGGAATTTTAAACCAGTTCTTATTGGCTCTTCACCCCCCACCATAGGAATTTCATTTTTCACCTAAGTTAGATCAATGCCCAAAATAACACAGGGCTTTCGAAGTAAATTATGGATGTCCCGAGACCTGGCATTTTCATATGACCTGAGTGCTCACCTCTGCTCGTTCGGCTTGGCTAAGTCTAACTCCTCTGCATACACAAACTACTCAGAGATTTTATCTGTCTTGGCCTGGCTACTTTCACAAGACCATTGACATTTGCCTAGGTCAGACTTAGGTCAGTTAACAAAACACACTTTGAAAAGTTACAAAAACTTCAGAGTGTTTAGAGTGTTATATATACTACATTTCGTCGCACACTACCCATTTACCTGAGTATTTCATTAATAAGATACAGAAGGATCCTGAGCACACCATCTGCACTTTCTTTGCTGCACTTATGCAGCGGACTCCCTGGTATGGGTATTTTATTAACCTGTTTATGGATGCTATTTATTCTTTATAGATTGTGAGTGCAATGTTTTTATTCATTAGATTGTAGTTTAATAAAAGGGTATTACACTATATATATATATATATATATATATATATATATATACACACTTTCCTGCATATTTGTGGAGTATACCTCGTGAGAAGAATCTATATGAAGTGGATTTGGTGGATATAAGGCTATATATCAAGAAGTTATCCTGTAAGCATATTACCTGTGGAAGAAAGGTCTATAATCACCACATGATCTGATTGATTTTAGATTGACCTATACACTATATTGGAATAAGAGTTCTTTTCCTTTTGGATATCATTCTTTTATTGGTGGATGACTGTATGTGTTTAGACATACTACACTATATATCCTCTTTTATGAATTTGTAATCTAGTTGTTTACATCCACTAAGGCGCAATTGAAGGACGTTTTTTGAGAAGAGAAGTAACTATTGAAGATTTCTATTATCACAATGTGGTTATGCGAGCGTTTGATGTATGTATAATTCTTTGTTGGGTTAGAGGATAGTATTTACACAGACATTACGTCATATTCATCCTCAACTCGTGGGCACTCAGTGTGAGGTAAGTGGGCCCAAGAGAGGGCATCAGCTACAAATAATTATTTGCCAAGCCTGTATCTGACATCCAAATGGTATCTCTACAACTTGAGCATCGTTCTTTGTATGCGGCAGAAGCATTATTATACAGAGGCTTCCTTCATTATGGCGATGAGTGGATGATGGTCTGTCTCAACAGTGGCAGGATTCCCGTATATAAAGTCATGGAACTTGTGACAGGCAAATACTAATGCCAAAAGTTATTTTTCAATCTGTGCATATTGTGATTTAGTCTCAGTCAGTGCTCTGAGGGAGAAGGCTATAGGCCTATCAATTGGGAGGCAAACAGCCCCCAGTCCACGTTCTGAGGCATCTGCAGAGATCCTCACTGGTAAATGCACATTAAAGTACTAAAGTACTGGAGGGCTTGTTAACATGTGTTTAATTTTGTAACTGCAGCCTGCTGTGGCTCCTGCTTGCACCATTCTGTATCTTGTGTAGGAGCTGTATTAGTGGTGCAGTTGTCTCACTGTAGTTGAGAAGAAATTTCAACAGGTAATTTGTCATTCCCAGGAATCGCTGAAGACTGAGTTTGTCCTCAGGGAATGGCATTTCAGCAAGCACTTTGTCTTTCATGGCAAAGGGTATGCGTCGAGGTGCACAGACTGTGGGTACAATTGACTCATTTATCAATGGTATCACAGTCGAACAGATCTTTGAATTCCTTGAGTTCTGGAGCATCTGGCTGTACCATATGGACTTTGGCTCCCAGGTGTATTAAGCGCTTTTAGGCAGTCCTAGTAGTGGTCTGACATCAAGATCAACGATGTGAAACTGTAATGGCACACACCTGAGCTCTAGTGTGGACATGCCCATAGTTTTAATGATTTGACCTCCATATGCCACAAGGTTTAGTGGCTATGGGTTTGTTCTGTGCAAGAGAGTCTTTGACATGACATTGCACTTGGCACCAGTGTCAATTTTTATTTTCAGTATGTTTTTGTTGTGTTTGACGCAGAGGCTAGTAAAGGTTTCCTTTCCCTCAGTGTTTCATGTGGCGTGCTAGTTACCTTGTGTATTTGGATTTGCAGCATTTTGCGATGTGGTTCCATTTATAACACAGCGTTTATTAAATGCCGGGCATTTTTGCCGCTCAGGTGGTTGGTGCCCGCCACAGATTTGACATAATGCATTGTAGTGATGTGCGGTGTATGCTGCATACTTTTGCCTCCTTCCTTAATTCCCTTGTACTCCTCTAAGACTGTTCATTACGCATGCATATATG
The DNA here is from genome assembly GCF_038048845.1 of Mixophyes fleayi. Classification (NCBI taxonomy): domain Eukaryota; kingdom Metazoa; phylum Chordata; class Amphibia; order Anura; family Limnodynastidae; genus Mixophyes; species Mixophyes fleayi. The sequence continues at coordinate 27,664,980 of NC_134412.1, forward strand.
AATGGCACTTTTTAAAGTCAAATTATTTTCTCTTACCAACTGTGTGCGTACGGTATCATTATGAATACCACAAACAATTCTGAATCTAGTTAATTGGTGATGGTGCCAAAATCAAATTTTTTTGCTAGAAGCTTTAATGTTGACATATATGATTGAACATTTTCATCACGCTTATGGTTTGTGGTTAAATATATGTCTGTCCATTCTTACATTCCCTAAGAGTACAGATAACTCCTCAACTTTTTTGGAAGTGCTTCATGGTTCCCCTTCCTCATAGACAAATTTGTAAAGTATATGCTTGTACCTTTTTTGACTTCTCATATAGCACCGCTATGCAGTATACATTCCATTCCTTCCAGAATTAGAGCCAGTTGTCAGTGATGTTTCCATCAAATTTGAGAAGGTTAATGCGACAGACAGCTTGAGCCATGTCTGTCAACTTCTGACACCATGTAGTTGTGGGTGTAGAAAGACTGGAGTGACAACTCTCAGGAGTGAAACATACCTATTTACATAACAAGAATGCAGAACAGAGAACAGGAACTTCCCAGCATGCCTAGCCAACGACCTTACTTCCTCCTAGGCTCTGGCAGGTCATACATGTACAGTTGTCAACTCTGTGTGTTTGAAATAATCCCTTCTACTAGCAGAGAGGGGAACATCCTTGAACCGTTAGGGACTTCAAAGTATCCAGCAGATTGAAGGGAAAGTATCAGAGAGAAGTAGAATTATGTGTTCTATTAATTTTCTACACTCCATCCAACACTGAATTCTCAGTGGAGTTATCCTTTAATCTCACTACATACATAATAACAGGTTAACAGGAAACTGTACATCCATGAGGCTATGAAGTGTTTTGAAGTGTCATTATCAAATGTTAATGGAAAGCCTGATGGGGATAGTTTGGATTATAGATGAACTTACGATCACAAATTTTGCATCTAATATTCTAAACAATGTTACTTGAATGTAATTTTTTAAAAACAAATGTGTTAATATGATTTTTATTTTATTTTATTTCTTTTCACTTTGACCAGGATATAAAGCATCAATCCAAGCCATCCCCAGCACAGTGATTAAAAATGGTGGAAATGTAACAATCCAGTGTTCAAGTGACTATGGAGTAGAAATATTTCGTCTATATAGAAGAAAAAATGGTGAAAAATATGAGGATGGGAAAGGTGATGGAGAAGTGGGAAACTTTACTTTAACAAATGTGAATGATGCAGATGGTGCCGATTACAGCTGTGAAATCTATGTACAGCAAGTTAAATGGTCTGAGAGGTCAAGTTATCTACAATTAAAGATATTAAGTGAGTGACTATTTTTTAACAATTGTCCTAGTCAGTAGCCAATGTTTTGGCTAATCAGAGAAATTCAGCTTGATGGATGTTTTTAGATATGTGTGAGCAATGTACAGTTCTTTATTTTGAATTTGTAAAACTTTTTAAATTAACATTATTGGCTATTGTGAGAAAGTACAGCAAAGGTATGCTGAATCATTTAACTGTTTATTAGCAGTTGTCAGGATGGTAAACAGTTCCAATGCTGGTTCAGCAATCATAACCAGTAACAGTACACAAAAGTCCCGCCCACCTAAATCTGGCTAGAAATTACTTCCCTGTCTGCAAGCCGGCCACTTACTGGCATCGGTGGTCCCACCCACACATACAGACAGTGTCTTTATCCTTCACCCCAAGCACTACAAACAAATCACAGCACACCAATCACACCCATGTGGAACACCTGTGTGTGTGTCCTAAAAAAGAATCACAGGGAACCTGCAGACTGGCTGTGTTTTCATCAGATCCCTTATTGGGCAACTGTGGCAAAGAGGCATATTTTCCACATACCCCTTCCCTTAGCGTCACCAACCTTGGTGACGCTAACAATGCGGAGAGCGCATCCCGGCGGGAAAGGGCATCTGCTTTTGTGTGCAGACTCCCTGGCCTATGCTCCACTGTGAAGTGGTAGGGCTGCAGCGCCAGGAACCACCTAGTTACCTGGGCATTCACCTCTTTTTTCCTGTGCATCCACTTCAGCTGAAGTGGTGCGTGGTCAGTGACCAAGATGAATTCCCTACCCAGGAGGTAGTACCTGAGAGCTTTGGTGGCCCATTTGATAGCTAGGCACTCCTGCTCCACCGTGGAGTATTTCTTCTCCTTTGGCAGTCACTGCCCCATCAAATCTATGCAACCAATCCTACTCCAGAGGCATCCATTTGGAGATACAATCTCCTGCTGAAATCCGGCGCTTGAAGTATTGGTGCTGAACACAGAGCCACCCGAAGATCCCGCCAGGCCGCCTCCGCTGCTTCCGACCAGACCAACTTGTCTGGACAAGCTTTTTTAGGAGTTCTGTCAGAGTAGCAGCCCCAGTGGCAAAATTAGCCATAAACCGGCGATAGTAGCCCACTAGGCCTAGAAAGGTTCTCAGCTGGGTCTTCTTTATTTTATCAACTTGGGGTTTGACCTGACCCTGTCCCACAACATACCCCAAGTATTTGGCTTCATGCATGGCCAATGCTCATTTCTCTTGATTGGCGGTTAGACCCACCTCCCTAATCGAGGATAGTACTGCCTCCACTTTGGGTAGATGTGTCTCCCAGTCCTGGGAGTGGATGACTATACCATCTAGGTATACAGCTGTGTACGCCTGGTGTGGTTTTAAGAGATGATTCATGGCTCTTTGGAAGGTGGCGGGAGCCCCATGTAACCCGAAAAAGCAGAACTTTATAGTGGAACAATCCATCCGGGATTGAAAAAGCTGTCTTAGCCTGTGCAGATGGTGTTAGGGGAATTTGCCAGTAGCCTTTGGTTAGATCTAATGTCGTGAGGTACCGACTATTGGCTAAGGTTTCCACTAATTCATCAATGCAGGGCATCGGATATGTGTCAAAATGGGAGACTTCTTTCAGCTTCCTAAAGTCGCGGCAAAAACGAATTCTCCCGTGTGGCTTGGCCGCTAACACAATGGGCCTATTCCAGTTGCTATTAGATTTCTCAATGACATCAAGGTCCAACATTTTCCTAATCTACTGTTTCACAGCTACACATCTAGCTTCAGGAATGCGGTATGGTCTTACTCTCACCACCACCCTTGGAGGTGTAACTATGTCGTGTTCTATGAGCTTGGTACGGCCTGGCACCTCAGAAAACACGTCAAGGTTCCTCTGAACCATTTCCTCAGTCTGTCATCTCTGCCCTGGGGACAGATCGTCCCTCATGGGAACTTTGTTTTCCTGCACATCTGCGTTTACCAATGCGGCTTGTGGCTCCTCCCTATCATGCCAAGGTTTCAGCAAGTTGACATGATATGTCTGAATAGGTTTTCTCCTGCCTTCCTGCTGACTTTATAATTAACAGCCCCCACAGCCTCAATCACCTCATATGTCCCCTGCCAATGGGTGAATAGGTTACTCTCCTGTGTGGGTACCAGCACCAGAATTTTGTCACCTGGTTGGAAAGCCCTAACTACAGCTGACTTATCGTAGTTTCTTTTTTGTCTCGCCTGTGCCTCATGCATATGTTGTTCCACCAAAGGGGTGATCTTCCCCAACCTGTCATATAACTGAGACTCCAAACTGGATCACATTGGGTTCTTTTGGAATCTGTTGTTCCCAGCTCTCCTTGAGAACATCCAGAATGCCCCTTGGCTGCCTGCCATACAACAATTTGAAGGGATTGAACCCAGTAGATGCTTGAGGCACCTCCCTCACTGCGAACATTAAATAGGGTAATAACACATCCCAGTCCTGTTTTTCCTTGACCACTGCCTTCCTCGCCATATGTTTGTCCTATTAAAATGTTCCACTAACCCGTCAGTCTGCAGGTAATATACTGATGTGTGTATAGTTTCTACTCTTAACAATCGGCATAGCTCTTTCATTAGACGGGATATAAAGGGAGTACCCTGATCAGTCAAGATTTCTTTGGGGATACCCAACCTGGTACATTACAGAAGGAGTTCTTTTGCTATTGTACTGGACTTTATATTGCGCAAATATATAGCCTCGGTATACCTGGTGGCATAGTCCACTATGACCAATATATACTGATGGCCGCGGGCCGACTTCTCTAATGGGCTTTTCAAATCGATACCAATACGCTCAAATGGGTCTGCACCACAGAAGTAGGAACTAGCGGGGCTGGTTTCGGACATGTTCTCTGACATACTGGACACGTCCGGCAAAACCTTTTTTTACCTCGTACACTCCTGGCCAATAGAACCTGAGCAATATCTGCTCCCGTTTTTTATCTTCCCCTAAGTACCCCCCACACAGATGTCTATGTGCAACTTTGAGAACAAGTGATGTATGGATTTGCGGCACTAACAATTGCTCTACAGTTCTACCCTGTGTATTAGCAACTCTATACAACAGATCATTCTTTACTATATATTAGGCATTACCTTCTGCAGGCTTGTTAGCCCTCTCTACCCCATTAATCTCAACCACATTCTTATAGACATTAGCTAAGGCAACATTTCCAATTTGGTCTCGGCCAAAGTCTCTTAGTGGAAACAAGTTAGACGATCCTGCCCAGTCTTAGTCCTCATTGGGAGGTGTAGTCCCTTCACCCGAGGTCTCGCCAACAAACAATGCCAGGGTCTGGTTCTGCGTTGGTACTTGTGCAGCTCACCTTTGTTTATGCTCCCACCTCTTAGGAGGTGTATTTTCCTGAATTGTCTGGTTCAGGTTTCGTAGTAGATCCTGGTGCTTTCCATTTTCTGTTCCCTCAAGCTCCTCAATCAAGGCTGGACTTTCGGCCGATGCTTCAATTTCCGACGTGTTCGGCTGGATTCACTCCTGGAGGATCTGCTTGAACAGTGGAAAGTCTCTGCCCAGTATTAAAGGGTATGTTTTGGGGCAACGACCACTACCACTGTTACTGTCTGTCCATTCACAGTAATAGGCAAGAGAGTCCTGTCATATTCCTCGGCGATCCCATGGACACTGTCACGGGCACTAGGAGTCTTTACCCAGGGATCACCAGGTGATAGGCTTACCAGAGCAGTATAGGTGGTAATATGGTACTCTGGTAGCAGGGTGATCACGGAACAGGAAATAGCAGATGATGAGATGCTCAGGAAAGTCTATGACTAGCAGCACTGGCAATATGGAGGTAGTAATACACGAGGAACTGTATGGACAAAGGACACGTGAAGGTAGTCAGTGGTCTGCGGTAGCAAGTTGTACCACTGCTATAGTGAGGAGGAATGTCCAACAGAAACGAGGAGGTGATGAGAGTCAGCGGTCTGCGGATAGCAAGTTGTACCGCTGTCTGAGTGAAGGAATGGAATCCAAGTGGAGGTATCCGGGGAGTCAGTGGTCTGCGTTAGCAAGTTGTACCACTGCTATGTGAGAGGATACTGGAACAGGTGAAACTGTAAACAGGAGTCAGTGGTCTGCCACTAGCAAGTTGTACTACTGAATATATATGTGAGGAGGTGCACGGGGAGAGACTGCAACACAATATATACACGGGCACCTTGACTTTGATCCACAGTAATATGCACAATATAAATGTATAAATGACTGAACAACACTGCCAATATAGAAAGTCTCTTGAAGTAATCCGGCATAAGATAACACAGTCAATGATGGCAGTAGAGTCAGCAGATAGTACACTCCAGAGGAGAACCAACACAGTCAATGATGGCAATAGACTCAGCGGATAGTACACTCCAGAGGAGAACCAACACAGTCCAGCAAGGTATGCAATACACAGCACAGTCAATGGGAAGTATGCATACCGTGGTTCAGGAGAAGGCAGTCAGACAGGAGTGCAGAGATACCTGAAGGGCAGGAGGCCAGCAGGATACAAGTCCCTGGATGGGTGAAGCAGGGGTCTAGCAGGTGCAGCGCACAGGTAGGTAGACCAGCAGGGAACACAGGAAGGCGTGGAGAGCGGATCAGCAGTAGATGGATGAGTAGCGCTGAGAAGTAACAGCAGCGGGTCTCTGCGGGAACACGGAGGTAACCAATAGCAACCAGCAGGTGCAGTAACGATGGGACACCGGAGCAGAGTTGAACTGGAACAGATGATCACGGAGAGTAGCGGGTAGCAATAGTGGCAGCAGACTCAAGGAAACACGGTAGAGTAGACAAGGACTGAAGACTGAAGCGCACAGAGGCAGCGGATAGGAATCAGCTAAACAGTCACGATGAAACACAGACGGGTTGCAGGTTGAAGACTGTAGTGCACGGAGGCAGCGGATAGGAATCAGCTAAACAGTCACGATGATGAAACACAGACGAGTTGCAGGTTGAAGCCTGTAGTGCACGGAGGCAGCGGATAGGAATCAGCTGGCAGTCACAATCATGAACAGGTGAGTGGATGTGGTTGAAGCCTGTAATGCACGGAGGCAGCGGATAGGCATCAGCTAACAGTCCCAATGATACATGGTAGAGTTGAAGTGATTAGAAGACTGTAGTGCACGGAGGCAGCGGATAGGAATCAGCTCACAGTCACGATGATACCGTAGATGGTAGAAGTGGTATGGGAACCACAGTAGCAGAAGTGGTTTGGAAACCACAGAGGTAGAAGTGGTTTGGAAACCACAGGAATCAGCAGGGCTGAATAAACAAGGAAACACAGGAACACCTTCAGAGACTCATGGGGAATGAGACTCCAAGATCAGGCAATGTGGTGATGACCACAGGTGCTTAATATAGGGAGGTTGCCTGATCTGCCAATTAAGTTAAAGGAACATACACTGGAGGTATAGAAAGGGCTGCGCATGCGCAGTCCCTCAGGATGGAGGACGGCCACGGTTCCTAAATGTCCGGGAAGAAGCACTCACAGTCCGGTGAGTGACAGTACCCCCCCTTTTAAAGGTGGGCACAGAACGCCTGGAACCGGGCTTGTCCGGATTTTTGGAATAAAACTTCTTCAGAAGGGCAGGAGCATTAAGATCTTCAGCTTTGATCCATGAACGCTCTTCAGGACCAAAGCCCTTCCAATGAACGAGGAAACGGAGGACTCCTCGCGAAATTTTTGCATCCAATACCTCAGTAATCTCGAAATCCTCCTCCTGATGAACTTGAACTGGCTGCGGTGCTGAGGGAGGAGTCGAGAAACGGTTGATGATGAGAGGTTTGAGCAAGGACACATGGAAGGCATTGGAAATCCGAAGATTCTTAGGAAGAAGAAGTTTAACACATACTGGATTGATAACTTGAATGATCCTATATGGACCAATAAAACGAGGGGCGAATTTCATAGATGGAACCTTCAAACGAATATTTTTGGTAGATAACCAGACACGATCTCCAATTTTTAGTGGTGGAATAGCCCGCCTCTTCTTATCTGCGAAAGACTTATATTTGTTAGATGTCTTCTTTAAACAGGTTTTGACCTGAGACCAGATATTTTTGAAGGTCTGACAAGCAGTCTCCACAGCAGGAACTTGGGTGGGCGGGAGGGCAGGAAATTCCGGAAAAGACGGATGGTGACCGTAGACCACAAAGAATGGAGTTTTGGATGATGACTCATGGTACATGTTGTTATGGGCGAATTCAGCCCAAGGGAGCAATTCTACCCAGTTGTCTTGGTTGGCTGAAGAGAACATCCTAATAAAAGTCTCAAGATCTTGATTGACTCGTTCCGTTTGTCCGTTAGATTGCGGATGGTAAGACGATGAGAGTGCTAATCGTATGCCCAAGGTTTTACAAAGGGCCCGCCAGAATCTGGAAACGAATTGTACTCCTCTATCTGACACAATCTCAGACGGACATCCATGGATGCGGAAGATTTCTTTAATGAAATGTTCAGCCAGAGTAGACGAGGAAGGTAAACCGGACAGAGGGACGAAATGAGCCATCTTCGAAAATCTGTCTACCACTACCCAAATAGTATTGTGATTCTTACTTGGTGGCAAATCAGTAACGAAATCCATACTAATATGGGTCCAAGGCTTGGACGGAATGGGTAGTGGTCGCAGCAACCCTGCTGGAGTTCTGCGGGAGGATTTGAACTGAGAACATAAATCACAGGAAGCAATAAACTCTTTGACGTCTCTCCTCATTGAAGGCCACCAGTAACTACGAGAGAGAATCTCAAAGGTCTTATGTTCACCGGCGTGTCCAGAAAAACGAGAGGCATGGAACCACGAAAGGATTTTCCTCCTCAGAGTAGGAGGCACGAGGGTCTTCCCAAATGGTAGCATTTTGGTGGATGAAGCAGCCAGAGAAATACATTTGGGGTCTAGAATAGCATGGTTGGGAACCTCTTCTACATCAGAGGACGTCACAAAAGCTCGAGATAGAGCGTCAGCTTTCTTGTTCTTAGCAGCTGGTTTGAAGGTTATAATTAATTCAAAACGGGAAAAGAAAAGGGACCATCTTGCTTGACGAGGGTTCAAGCATTGAGCAGATTGCAAATATGACAAGTTCTTATGATCCGTGAAGATCGTCACCGGATGGCGAGCTCCTTCCAACAAGTATCTCCATTCCTCTAATGCAGCTTTGATGGCCAGCAACTCCTTGTCCCCGATAGTATAGTTTTTCTCTGCGGGCAGAAGACCCCGAGAGTAGAAGGCACAAGGATGTAATTTTTGTTGCTCCGAGCGTTGGGAGAGAATAGCTCCTAAGCCCACATTAGAGGCATCTACTTCTAGGAAGAAGGGGAGTGTCACATCAGGTTGTCGCAGAATGGGAGCAGACGAGAAGGACTCTTTGAGGATTTGAAAGGCTTGGAGAGCCTCAGATGACCATTGCTTAGTATTAGCCCCTTTCCGAGTTAAGGCCACAATGGGAGATGCAATGGATGAGAAGTCTTGAATGAAGCGTCTATAGTAATTGGCAAAACCTAAAAAACGCTGGATGGCACGAAGAGTAGTTGGCTGAGGCCAATGTAGTACAGCATTTACTTTGTCTGGATCCATCTTCAGGCCAACTCCGGAAACTATATACCCCAAGAATGGAATCTGGGGTAACTCGAATGAACATTTTTCCAATTTACAGAACAACGAGTTTTTCCGTAGTCTGGAGAGGACCTCTGCCACATGTTGGTGATGAGAAGGCAGGTCCTGTGAGAAGATCAATATGTCGTCCAGGTAGACAACGACACATACATATAATAAGTCCCGAAAGATCTCATTGATGAAACCCTGGAAAACCGCGGGGGCATTACACAGCCCGAAGGGCATTACTAAATATTCGTAATGCCCATCTCTGGTGTTAAACGCGGTCTTCCATTCGTCACCGGCACGGATTCTAATTAAATTGTAGGCACCACGAAGATCCAACTTAGTAAATATCCGAGCTCCCTTGATGCGATCAAATAGCTCAGTGATCAGCGGAATGGGATACCGATTCTTGATAGTAATGGCGTTGAGTCCACGAAAATCTATACAAGGGCGTAATGATCCATCCTTCTTTTTGACGAAGAAGAACCCAGCTCCAGCGGGAGAGGTGGAAGGTCGAATGAACCCACGCTGGAGATTCTCCTGTATGTACTCAGATGTGGCTTGAGTTTCAGGTAACGAGAGAGGATAGACCCGACCCCTGGGAGGAGTCTTGCCAGGTAGAAGGTCGATCGGACAATCCCAAGAACGATGAGGAGGAAGACGTTCAGACTGAGCTTTATCAAACACATCGGCAAATGAAGCATACTGAGGAGGGAGTCCCGGGGAGGAAGATGAGATGGAAGATTGCTGTACTTTAAGAGGAATAACTTGAGAGAGACAACGATGGTGACATTCAGGCCCCCAAGACGTAACTTGAGGGGTGCGCCAGTCAATCTGGGGAGAGTGACATTGAAGCCATGGAAGGCCTAAGACAATCGGACTTGTCGTAACAGGAAGAATTAAAAACGAAATTTCTTCATGGTGTAGTACACCAATCTGAAGGGTTACTGGAGACGTACTCTGGGTGATGAGACCATTGATGAGACGTGATCCATCTATAGCCGTCACAGTAATGGGTGTTTTTAAAGTGATCACTGGTAGGGACCATTGATTCACTAGTGATTTAGAAATGAAATTTCCTGCTGCTCCGGAATCAATCAATGCCTGTGACTCAAAGGATTTGGTAGCAAAGGAAATCGTAACATCGAAAGCGCAGACTTTAGATTTCATAGACAATGGAGAGGACTCCAGGGACCCTAACTTCACCTCTCCAGAACTAGTTAGGGCCTGGCATTTCCCGATTTCTTAGGGCAAGAACTGAGCATATGTGTGGAATCAGCACAATAGATACAGAGTCTATTCTTTACTCTTCGTTTCCTCTCTTCTAAAGATAATTTGGAACGTCCTATCTCCATGGGAATCACAGAAGGTGAAACTGGACGAAATTGAGGGTTTAAACGAAGAGGTGCTTTAGCAGAAGTTGTTTTCTCAGATTCTCTTTCACGAAATCTCATGTCTACACGATGGCAAAGAGAGATCAAATCTTCTAGTGACGAAGGAAGCTCTTGGGTAGTCAGTGCATCTTTAATTTTATCGGAGAGCCCCTGCCAGAAGGCGGCAACTAATGCTTCAGTGTTCCACTGAAGTTCAGAGGCTAAGATCCTAAATTGAATGACATACTGTCCTACTGTATGGGAGCCTTGTCGCAAACGAAGAATGCTGGAAGCAGCGGAGGTCACACGACCTGGTTCATCGAACACACTTCGGAACGTGGAAATGAATTTGGCACTATCTTGTAGAATTGGATCGTTTCTTTCCCACAGAGGGGAGGCCCAAGCCAGGGCTTGTCCAGAAAACAATGAGATAAGATAGGCCACTCTGGAACGATGGGTAGAAAAATTTTGAGGTTGGAGTTCAAAATGGACTGAACATTGGTTAAGGAAACCTCTACAAGTTTTGGGGTCCCCGTCATATTTTGACGGAGTAGGCAGGTGAAGCGTAGGAGCTGTAGACACCTGGGATGGCACTGGGGAAACGGAGGAAAGCACAGGAGCTTCAATACTAGCTGTAACAGTCTGTCCAGATGTTCCTTGGGAGGTTAACGATTGGTAACATTGAAGTAACAGCTGTTGGCGAGCATCCTGTTGCTCCACACGGCTGACCAGATGCTGCAGCATCTCTTTAGCAGTAGGTTCCGTATCTGGGTCTGTCATGGCCTGATCTTACTGTCACGGGCACTAGGAGTCTTTACCCAGGGATCACCAGGTGATAGGCTTACCAGAGCAGTATAGGTGGTAATATGGTACTCTGGTAGCAGGGTGATCACGGAACAGGAAATAGCAGATGATGAGATGCTCAGGAAAGTCTATGACTAGCAGCACTGGCAATATGGAGGTAGTAATACACGAGGAACTGTATGGACAAAGGACACGTGAAGGTAGTCAGTGGTCTGCGGTAGCAAGTTGTACCACTGCTATAGTGAGGAGGAATGTCCAACAGAAACGAGGAGGTGATGAGAGTCAGCGGTCTGCGGATAGCAAGTTGTACCGCTGTCTGAGTGAAGGAATGGAATCCAAGTGGAGGTATCCGGGGAGTCAGTGGTCTGCGTTAGCAAGTTGTACCACTGCTATGTGAGAGGATACTGGAACAGGTGAAACTGTAAACAGGAGTCAGTGGTCTGCCACTAGCAAGTTGTACTACTGAATATATATGTGAGGAGGTGCACGGGGAGAGACTGCAACACAATATATACACGGGCACCTTGACTTTGATCCACAGTAATATGCACAATATAAATGTATAAATGACTGAACAACACTGCCAATATAGAAAGTCTCTTGAAGTAATCCGGCATAAGATAACACAGTCAATGATGGCAGTAGAGTCAGCAGATAGTACACTCCAGAGGAGAACCAACACAGTCAATGATGGCAATAGACTCAGCGGATAGTACACTCCAGAGGAGAACCAACACAGTCCAGCAAGGTATGCAATACACAGCACAGTCAATGGGAAGTATGCATACCGTGGTTCAGGAGAAGGCAGTCAGACAGGAGTGCAGAGATACCTGAAGGGCAGGAGGCCAGCAGGATACAAGTCCCTGGATGGGTGAAGCAGGGGTCTAGCAGGTGCAGCGCACAGGTAGGTAGACCAGCAGGGAACACAGGAAGGCGTGGAGAGCGGATCAGCAGTAGATGGATGAGTAGCGCTGAGAAGTAACAGCAGCGGGTCTCTGCGGGAACACGGAGGTAACCAATAGCAACCAGCAGGTGCAGTAACGATGGGACACCGGAGCAGAGTTGAACTGGAACAGATGATCACGGAGAGTAGCGGGTAGCAATAGTGGCAGCAGACTCAAGGAAACACGGTAGAGTAGACAAGGACTGAAGACTGAAGCGCACAGAGGCAGCGGATAGGAATCAGCTAAACAGTCACGATGAAACACAGACGGGTTGCAGGTTGAAGACTGTAGTGCACGGAGGCAGCGGATAGGAATCAGCTAAACAGTCACGATGATGAAACACAGACGAGTTGCAGGTTGAAGCCTGTAGTGCACGGAGGCAGCGGATAGGAATCAGCTGGCAGTCACAATCATGAACAGGTGAGTGGATGTGGTTGAAGCCTGTAATGCACGGAGGCAGCGGATAGGCATCAGCTAACAGTCCCAATGATACATGGTAGAGTTGAAGTGATTAGAAGACTGTAGTGCACGGAGGCAGCGGATAGGAATCAGCTCACAGTCACGATGATACCGTAGATGGTAGAAGTGGTATGGGAACCACAGTAGCAGAAGTGGTTTGGAAACCACAGAGGTAGAAGTGGTTTGGAAACCACAGGAATCAGCAGGGCTGAATAAACAAGGAAACACAGGAACACCTTCAGAGACTCATGGGGAATGAGACTCCAAGATCAGGCAATGTGGTGATGACCACAGGTGCTTAATATAGGGAGGTTGCCTGATCTGCCAATTAAGTTAAAGGAACATACACTGGAGGTATAGAAAGGGCTGCGCATGCGCAGTCCCTCAGGATGGAGGACGGCCACGGTTCCTAAATGTCCGGGAAGAAGCACTCACAGTCCGGTGAGTGACAGACACAGAGTACCTTCACTTTGGGCAAATTATGCGTCAGTTGCTCTGGCAATATGGAGCTGGAAACCAAGAACAGTTCACTACCCGAATCTCACAAGGAACAAGCAGGACTTCCCAGTAACCGGACTTATTGTACAGCAGCTCGGATAGCTTTGTTGTGTGTGCGCTAGTGAACAATCCATAGGCTCTACTAACGTTGGCCACTTAGCCCTCAAATGTCCAGGCTCTTTGCACTTGAAGCAGATTGGACTTAATGAAGGTTTATCTGCCTTTTTATCAAGCAATCTCTCTTCACCAACAACCGGTCCACTGTTCCATATGCCAGATTTTGACCGAGGCACAAACTTTGGAGCGGGCAAGGGAGGTTTGGGGATATGTTGCAAGGCGCTGTATCTCTCCACTACAGCAGCCAATTCCTCATATGACTGAGGATCTGTCTGCAGTGCCCACCTTTGGAGTACTCGGTCCATACCCCGGATACAATGGTCAATGACCAGAATTTCGATCATTCTGCCCGCAGTGTTCTTTTCTGGCTGTAACCACTACTTTAGTGTTCTACCAAGTTCAGCAAGCTGAGCCCGAACCGTTAAATCTTTGGAGAGCCTCTAGTCATGATATCGCTGGGCCTCCCCTGCTCTGGTGACTCCAATCCTCGCTAAGATGGCGGTTTTTAGCCGCTGATAATCGCCAGCCTGGTCCTCATCTAGGTCTATATAGGTTCACTGTGCTTCTCCTGAAAGATAGGGAGCCAGGTATTCGGACCAAGACCCAGGTGGCCACTTGGCTCGGGTAGCAGTACACTCAAAGGCTATTAGATATGCCTCCATGTCATCCTCAGAAGTTAATTTCTGTAGCGTGGCGATAGCTGGAGTCTCTCTATCCCGTCTTCCCTAAGCGATCTCCTCACGGAAAAGTCAGGTATTTTCCCCCTGCACTGCTGCAACATTCACTAGGGTTCTTAAAATGTTTTCCATTCCCACAGGAGTTTGTTCTGGGAAATGAAACCTAGCTTCTCTCAGGATTCAGGTAAACAATAAAAGTTTCTGGACCACACCCAATTCACAACTGAGTGACCCACAAGGTGTGGTTCTACAATTACCAGACAAATAAATTGTTTTTTGTTTGTTTTTAACCCCCCTTTTTTGGGGGGATCACTCACAGTTTGAACCTTTAAAAAGTGTGGCACTACAATGACCAGCAGTGTTTAACTTTTGCTTTCTTTTGCAACCAAACCAGCTGCTAATCAGTTCCCAGTATAAAGGTTTGTCTCTTCACAGCAATACATTAAAAACAAAGCATTACAACAGTTTGATGTATTATAGTGGTTTTTAACAGACTCCACTCACCACCCTTTCGTCTGGAGGCTGGGAGGACGGCTGTGTTTTAGCTGTCCTACAGATCCCACAATGACACCAAATGTGAGAAAGTACAGCATTCACAGGAATCCAACAAAGGTATGCTGAACCATTTAACTGTTTATTAGCAGTTGTCAGGATGGTAATCAGTTCCAATGCTGGTTCAGCAATCATATCCAGTAACAGTACACAAAAGTCCCCACCACCTACATCTAGCTAGACATTACTTCCCTGTCTGCAAACCGGACACTTATTGGCATCGGTGGTCTCACCCACACATACAGTCAGTGTCTTTATCTTCCACCCCAAGCACTAAAAACAAATCACAGCACACCATTCACACCCATGTGGAACACGTGTGTGTGTGTGTGTGTGTGTGTGTGCTAAAAGAGGATCGCAGGGAACATAGGGAACCTTTAACCCTGTCTGCAGCCTGCTGCTGCAGACTGGCTGTGTTTTTATTAGATCCCTTATAGGGGAACTGTAGCTAAGAGGCATATTTGCCACACTATCTAGTGTATTTATTATTTTTCCTCAGGACCCACATGGCAATTCCCATAATTGAAACACAGACAATAAATGACAATAAAAGCTCAAATTCTCTGCACAAATATTTAGTTTGTAGGATAACAAAATGCCTGTTTTATATGTATATCCGCAACCAATATTAAGTTCACAGTCTGTAAAACACATAAATCTATGCCTGACTCAAGGGATCACAACCGAAGTGCGCCTGTCAACTTAAAACTACAGACGGTACGTTGGCATAAGTCCCCTGACCTAAGAACCCACAACCAAGGCAAGATAATCCACCTAAAATCTACTCACAACCAATAAGAAACACAAATCAACCTGACTTATGGTTCCTCATCCAATGTGAATTTTTCAAACAGCTTTTAACAATAATGAAATCATAAAAACTGTTTTGGGGGTCATTTAGAATTGGACAAAAGGCCCATTATAAGTGTAAACTGCACCTTTTGATACTGGGTGGCCCTCTTTCCATACATGAACCAATGACTGGAGTTCATAGCTGTGGCTGCTTGTGGCAGTTGTGGATAGGGGTTATGAAGGGCACGAGGTTCCCTGTAAAAACATAAAAACAGCACTAGGTTTTTCGCTGGGAAAAAGCAGCTCCGTGATGAAAGCAGTGGGGTTCCTCCAAACACCCCTGTCAGTGGGTATTGGTTTAATGCTTGTTTAAATGTCAGAAATCACTATTTTGATGAGTAAGCTGATGCTTGTTGATCTACAAGAACTAGCAGGGGACCATTGGCACCTTTAGTGTCACAGTACAACAATAACACTACAAGAAAACACCCCAAACACTAAATATTTAATTAAAATAAACACTCCCCAAAGCCATCTCTAACTAATTTATTATTCATCTAAAATAAATCCATGAAGAGGAGACTCTTCTTTCCTCAAGCTATGTAATCCATAAAATAGGCTGATACCACTCATTTAGCACAGCTATACTAGATCATGGAGGGCACACTTGTTTGGTGCAGTTTTTTACAGACCGGTGCGCTTCTGTGTAGGTATGTAAACGGTTCTTTTGTTTACAAAGATCTGCATTCTCTCACTAGTAATGGGAGTGTCTGCTATTGTGTAACCCTCTTTGGGATGCCAGATGCAGAGGTGATACACCGCAATTTGGTAGCACCTCATGTCATCATGGATATGCTGCACATTGTGCAGACTGACCTATTGCCATTGTTTGCCATCCACATAGCAATGCCATCGCTGACTTAATTGTTAGCTGTGTTACATTTTTGTGCATTTGGGTCATTCCAGATCACAGAAGTGTTGATGCAGGAATGTACTTCCTTTTTGCCATCAGCAATAACCCCAATGTGTCTCTATAAAGCCACATGGCGAAGCAAATGTTGGTGTTACTGCCAATGAGGCCAACTTTGGCTTCACGGATGATAAGCAAAAACTAATGAGACAGCTAACACTGACTTAATAATGTAAAACATATAGATAATACCCAGGCTCAACTAAATAATAGTTTCATAAATAAATTGGAATATATAATACTTTGAATGAATTGGTTGAGTCTCTGGAGATAAAGGAGAACGTTGTATGGTCTGCAACAAACTAGCCCAGCTCTCTGAAATACAGAGAGGTCTATTAGAGAATACAGCATGTAACAAATTGGTTTAAATATTACAATTAACCTGTATAACACAATAGTGCTGTTACAAAGACAAGCTGCGATTTGTAAGATATTATTCCCACATCCAGAATAATTACTTGCTACAATATAATTTTAAAAAAGGGAACTAGGAGGAACAGGAATATATCCAGTATTCTGAAAAGAATACAACATACAGATGGGTTTCTGATATTGCTGTCTGTTCAAGTGTGCATCTTATGTTACATATAAAAAATGCTATGAGACATTTATTAAGGTGAGTGGCAGGTAAGACATAACCATTCCTCTTTACCTATTGTCCCACTTCTGTCTACTGTCTGACTCCCTTGAACATCCTGTCATGCATTTTGCTGCACTATGCGTGAGTCCCCATAGTATTGCTCAAACTCATCTGTGCTACTAATATGTATTACCTCTTCTATTTGTTACTTGCTTCTGTATCCGGCACTATGGAATCTGTGGCGCCTTATAAATAAATATATAATAATATTAATAATTCCTTAACCAAATTATGGCTATCAAAAATGATCCATGATGCTTCTAGGCCACGGAGCCCTGGCATGCTGTCAATCAACTTCTGGGCCATATACTGACTGATGGCCGCCCATTCTTGACTAATCAATGCTTGGAGTTTTGTCAGAATTTGTGAGGGGGGTTTTGTCCACCCACTTGAATTGAAAACAAGTTCTTAATGGGATTAAGGTCTGGGGAGTTTCCTGGCCATTGTCGAAGTCGTATAATTGGATGAACGAAAGTATATTGGTTGATATTGTTTATGGGTCGATTGCACTCAGTATGCCACGCTACACGTGGCATATTGCGATCGCTCGGTAAATACGCACGCACACACCCGCATTACAACATTTAGTTATCTATGTAATTCATATTCATATTGGTCCCGTCACACTGTAATTTATGAGCAGATAGTATGTGGTTTATTATTAGTCTATATATATATATAATATGATTATATATATATATATATATATATTAGTGTTATTAAAGGTTTAGGTTATAGGAAAGGTGTCATGCCTGATATCATATTGAAGCCCTATTTATCAGCAGCTGTCCAGTGCAGTCAGCGAAGAGATCGCACATTGCTTACTTTAGTTATTGATATTAGGGAATACAGCTCTGTATGATGCTGGCTATGAAAGGAGCAGACCCCCTGGAGAGACGACCCCCACCTTTGGATTCCTTAGATTGAATCAGCCTATGACCTGTTTACCCTGCACCCACCCAACGTCTGGACCTATAGAAACAATCTACGTCATCTCTATTGTTCACTGTGTAACACTGTACTGTATATAATCATAGCTGCACACCCCCTGGCCCTCAGTCAACTCTGACACAGTATTCTAACAGATATACTTTCCACCGGGTCCCGTGGGTGCACAGCGAGTGCATGCGATAGCATTGGTATGTATTTATCTTTTGGTATTGGCTGTACTGTACTGTATCATAATATAATAATGTATTGAATTGTTGACTATTTACATCTGCTAAAATAAATCACTTTGTGCTTTGGAAACACATACAATTGATTGGGCAATGCTTATATGAAAACGATAAAATTACTTTAATACCATGGACCCAAAATTTTGATGTTTTGATCCCCGAGCCACTTTTACCTTATGGCAAGGTGCTCCATCATGCTGGAAAAGGCATTGTTCGTCACCAAACTGTTCTTGCATGTTTGGGATGGCTGGTTCATTGTGGCGTGTTACAGCTCTGGATCTCTGTTTATGATGCAGCTCTGGATTTTGCTGTTTCTGCATACCTGGCTTTTCGACACTTCACTGTGCATCCCTGGAACCTGGACCCCAACACTCCAGGATCCGGCCAAGCAGAAACTGTGTTTAAGACATCGGCAGCAACACCAGACCGGAGCAATTTCACCGGGGAGTGATATCCTGACTGGCAGCGTATATCGGGCAGTATACTGTTTTCCTTTGGGAACACAATCCACTACTGTTCAACGTCATCTTGGATATATCACAATTTCAACTATTCCAGAGAACGGATTTCGGTACATTGAACTACCATCGGAAAACCAGTTTCAAGATGTATGGTATATATGAGTGACCTATACCGGAAAGGATATTGTGCTTAATAATCTCTTTTTTGAGAGGAGTATGTGCATATATATTTACAAAGTCCCTTCAATATCACTGTGAATGGTTTTTATAACGATTATGTCACTTTCATACCATATTCTATCATTGGTATATGTTGACGTAATTAGAGCATATTATCACTCATACATTTTTTGAGTGTGTGCACGAGTGAATACTTATCATCATTATTTATATTTATTTTTATTCATTTGTATTTATTTGTTCATACACATATTTCTATATGGTTGTTTATGTGTTGTTGTTTATGGCCTGATACTGAGCGCTGCAGGATTTAATTATTTACTTGGATGTTTGGGAGAAGTTACTGTTGGAGGATGTTTTGGTACCATTCTTTATTCATGGTTGTGTTCTTAGGCAAAATTGTGAGTGAGCCTACCCCCTTGGCTGAGAAGCAACCCCACACATGAATGGTCTCAGGATGCTTTACTCTTGGCATGACACAGGGCTGATAGTAGCGCACACCTTTACTTCTCCGGACAAGCATTTTTCCAGATGCCCCAAATAATATGACAGGGGATTCATCAGAGAAATTACTTTACCCCAGTCCTCAGTACTCCAATCCAATTGGTGCCCCGATCTCACAGCTGAATCAACTTCTGGGCCACATACTTGTTGTTGCACTGGTGGTGCCCCGATCCCACATCTGAATCAACTTTAGAAGACTGTCCTGGCGCTTACTGGACGTTCTTGGGCACCCTGAAGCCTTCTTCACAACTATTGAACCTCTCTCCTTGAAGTTCTTGATGATCCGATAAATGGTTGATTTTGGTGCAATCTTACTAGCAGCGATATCCTTGCCTGTGAAGCCTTTTTTGTGCAGAGCAATGATGACTGCACATGTTTCCTTGCAGGTAACCATGGTTAACAGAGGAAAAACAATGATTTCAAGCACCACCCTCCTTTTAAAGATTTCAGTCTATTATTCTAACTTAATTAGCATGACAGAGTGATCTCCAGCCTTGTCTTTGTCAAAACTCTCACCTATGTCAACGAGAGAATAACTGACCTGATGTCAGATGGTCTCTCTGGAGAGAGAATGCAGTGCCAGGCTCCCATGATCCTCTGCATCCTTAGTGCCACAACATTGCGCACATGTGAGAGCACTGTGCATAGGCCAGGTGTGAAAGTTTCATCACCTTCACACCTGGTGGCAGCATGGCGCCCCTATAGCATTTAATAAGGGCGCATTTTGGATAAAGAATGGGGACGGTGGTCAGGCAAGCCCGGTCGGTCCCCAACAACACGACAGGGTGGTGTAGAAGTTTCAACCGGTCACAGTAAAAAGCAGAGGACAGTACAGGCGACAGACAGGATGAAGGAAACAAGTAGAAGTCAGTATGGGGGGGCACAGAAGACAAGATAACCTGTGACAGGTAGAAACTGATGAAGGTGGCAGGAATAGTGGTCAAAAATGACCAAAGTCAATAACGAGAAAACTAGGATACACTGCAGAGAATGAACACCTAGGCAAGCTAATCCAACTACAGGCAATGTGTGAATGGTGCTGACAATCTAATAAACCCTTATGAAAAAGAGAGTAACAGATAGGGTGTATTTGTCATGAGGCACTCCTAGGATATCTATATATATGAAAAGCTAATGCTGCTCCTCACCTTTATAAATAAAAGACAAAGGGCAGAGTGGGATAAAGCTGTTACGGTCACTGGGGTGTCCGGATTGGTGCAGGCCTTTCCAATGCGAATAGTCTAACGTATCCTTCTGTCTTCACCAAGAACTGCAACAAAGCAGGATGAAATTTGCTTCCGGAAGCCTGCAGGTCATGGCCTTTGGGAGAGCCCACTGATGTGATAGAGAATAGATGATTAGATGCAAATGGATACACAGGAGAGGTAATCCGGAACTGCAAGGAATATTACTGCGTCCCAAAAGATCTGTCAAACACAAGCGAGTACACCAAAGTATGCCACTAACGGAAACTCCAGTGAGAGACCAGGAAAAGAACCAGTTCCCACACAGGTGTGAACACTGGGAGGTATAAGTCGAGGTCCAAGTAACAAGCCAGGTCATATACACACAGAGATATGAGGTACAGTGGACAATCCAGAAAGTGCGGTCAGAGGGCAAGTCGGGTCCGGTACACAGGGAGAGCAAAGTGCTAGGGTCAAGCCAGGAGTCGTGGTCAATAAACAACCTGGGTCGGACACACTGCAGCAAGGTAAGGGCTAAGTAGGAATCGTAGTCAGACAAGCCAGATAATTCACTAGGAGCCGAGTAAACACAGAAGCTAGAAGCAGGGGTTTGCAACCTAATGCTCTGACACAGACCGTGTGTCAGAGTAAATCTTATATAGTGCAGGGAATTTCAAGCTCCCTGCCCAGTGTTACATGAGCGCAGAGAACCGGATGGATGTAAACAAAGCGGGTGCTGCAATTGGGAGCTGGAGCATGGAACTGATTTAAAAATAATGATATAGCTGTCGCCATTTTAAATGACGTCAAAACGCACTGCCGTCATTACTGGTGCTCGTGATTTGTCAGAACACTGGGGACTTCTTTTGTCATTATAAAGGTCAGTCAGCATTTATTAACTGTTGGACAAGTCAGTTTTGTTAATTTTTTTGTGTGGTACTCACTGTCGGTCTAATGAGCGTTAAATCGTACCTCACCCACCATGAGCAGGGCATTGAAGCAGTCGAATAGTTTTTAGACAGATCTATGATGGTAGATGAGGAGAAGAACTTCATCATAGAGGAAATAAGATTCATGTTGACAAATAATTTTCTCTGGTATGCTGACAATTTTTATTTACAGGAGCAAGGGACAGCTGCGGGAACCAGATTCACCAACAGTTATGCCAACATGTTTATGGGGTGGTGGGAAGATAACTAAATCTGGAGTGAACCCAACAGAGAGACTAATCTGGTTTCCTGGTATCGCTATATTGATGACATTTTTTTCATATTACGAGGAGATGAGTCCTCTTGATCTGATTTTTATAGTAATGTCAGGCGCCGTCTCCGCACTGACACTTGGTGCAGGAGACGGACGCCTGCACCTTCTCAGCAACCACGTCCTGTTGCCTAGCAGCGGGACGCTATCTCTGCTCACCTGTCTGCAGCCAGCATGTCTTACCGCCAAAACCCCTAACCCTATCAGGAGGCACCTTAGGGTATATAAAGCAGCCTCTGACACATGTCTGGTGCCAGAGTATTTGGTCTTCAGCCTTGCTCCAGCGTTTGTTCCTGTGTTGCTGTTATTTAGATTCTGACCCCGGCTTGTTCCTGACTTCTCCTTTGGTTCCTGATTTTGGCTTAGAGTGATATTTGGTATTGACCCGGCTTCCTGACCATTCTCATGCTTCTGATTTGGCTATATCTGTTCCTCTGGTTTTGACCCGGCTTGCTGACTACTCTTACATCCTGCATCCTGGTGGGCTATCACCGCTGCCTCAATTGTTACCTCACCAGCTGACTGATACTGAGGGCCGCGACCTGCACGTCCATTGCAGCGAAGTCCATACCTCATTGCGGGGGTTGCTGGTGAAAACCAGGGGCGTGTTAGACTCTGCGCCTCAGTACTCAGTAGCGCCAACTGCTGGCAGGTATCATCAATTCCACCTAGTGATTCTGACAAGTAAACTGAATAAAAACACCTCCAATATCCATTTGACCTTTGAGATGACTAAAAAGGAAGCACATTTTTTGGACTTGAACATCAATATTGAGGATAATAAAGTACTTACAAGAAACTATAGTAAACCTAAACTTCTGAAAAAACAATTTATGGAGAAAGGATATAAGGAAAATAATTTACATCGGGTGATCGAGAAGACACAAAATATGGAAAGAAAGGATCTACTTATCCCAAAATTGGGTGACAAAGGGAACAAAGATCAAGAGAAGCAATTGTGAATACCTTTCATCACTCAATATAACACCCAACAATAAAGATGTAGAAAAAATTCTGAGAAAATATTGGTCTATTCTTAGAAAAGATTCAGAATTAAAGGATGTAGTGTCAAGATTTCTGTGCTTCATATATTGGAGAGCACCTACTCTGAAAGACATTTTGGTCAGGAGTGTAGTTGCCAAACCTAAAAGAGATTCGAAAAAAACCAAAGGCTTTTTTAGATGCTCTTCCTGCATAGCGTGTAAAAATGTAAAATCCAATATCACCAAGAAAGTGGAAGTGAGATCAAACACAATTAGTTTGGTATACAAGATTTTATCACTTGCAAAATGAAAGATTGTGTATATATAGTGGAATGTATCTGCGGGAGACAATATATTGGAAGAACAGGACGCAGGTTGAAAGAACGTTGGAGTGAACATGTCAGGAACATTAAAAAAGGATATGAGTTACATTCGCTATCAATGCATTGCAAGAACGAACACAAGTGTGACATTAACTCCAAAAAGTATTTCTGTGGTTTGAAGAAGATCTGGGGTGATTGGAGGAAAAGTATTCTAAGGCTTAGCTAGAGCAGAAATGAAACTCACTTACTCCCTGTTACGACAACCAATGTGGCATAAACTTATAGAACAGGTAGAAGAGGACTTCACCTTCTGCAGCCGCCTTTCCCGCAGAGACTGGTTATGCTCACAGGTACTCGGATGCCCCAGGTCTTAAACTCAAAGTAGTATAAGTTTATACTCACACAGCTGCGTACAGGTATGGGAGATGACACACGGAACAGCGGCAGACCAGCGATCTGTAGACTGGACGTAGCACTAGAGGGGGTGTCAGGAATCAGCACGGTCAGGGTCACAGGCAATGGTTCGGAATCCAGGAGAAGGCAATGGATCAGGATCAAAGGCAATGGTTCATAGTCCGGGTACAATACAATTACTCTTTTCTCCCAGCAGCGGTGAGAGAAACTAGACGGCTACTCCGGCGATCGAGTGGGATCATCATCATCACCATTTATTTATATAGCGCCACTGATTCCGCAGCGCTGTACAGAGAACTCATTCACATCAGTCCCTGCCCCATTGGAGCTTACAGTCTAAATTCCCTAACACACACACACACACAGACAGACAGAGAGAGACTAGGGTCAATTTTGATAGCAGCCAATTAACCTACTAGTATGTTTTTGGAGTGTGGGAGGAAACCGGAGCACCCGGAGCAAACCCACGCAAACACGAGGAGAACATACAAACTCCACACAGATAAGGCCATGGTCGGGAATTGAACTCATGACCCCAGTGCTGTGAGGCAGAAGTGCTAACCACTTACCCACCGTGCTGGGATGAGTTTCAATCTCTACACACTGGCATCCATCTGTAGTGGGGTAACAGTCAAACCTCATAGGTGGAATCTGTCCTCCGTTTAGCAGCCGCTATTTTTCTTTTAATGTTTTTTTTTATACCCTGTGTTTTTCATTCATATTTGTGTATAATAAATGATCTTAAGATAATACACTATTGGCGATATCTCTCTTTTTCGGTATACAATATAAGAAAAGTGTGCTTGGGAACTTGCCTAGTGGTTTGAAAGAGAAAGACACACCTCCTGTATACAAAGCTGATTTCAGACTTGCTTCTCGTGAGTGTAAACCCAAAAGGGTGAAGAATTACATCCACGTGGTGATATTGTCTCATATTTATACACACATTGGATTAAGTGTGAACAGTTATGGATCAGCATACATGTTGCGCTATGATATTTTTTTTGTTTTGATTATATATATATATATATATATATATATATATATATACATATATACCCTTATCCTGGGAGGAAACTTTCAGAATTCTACATAAGACGTCTGTTGGATCCAAATCATGAACTTTTAATGTTTAAACAGAGTTTGTTTGTATATGGACTTTTAGATTTTGGATTACGGGTGATCCCTTTCTCATCTGGACTTTTTATTCTGTGTATATATGGTTGTTGGTTTTCTGATATGTTTTGTACTTAAAGGAGCGCCAACTCTAATTCCACATTCTCTTATCTATTAGATCTAAAGCACATTATAGTGGATTGTGTGCAGGATAATAGAGGGCAGCTCCTTTTCCATCAGCGCAGGCATACCAATCTCTTTCGTCTAGGCTGGTGTTTGTAGTTCTGCAAGTGCTAGCATACCCTAACACTTTATTACAGGGACTGTTGGGACTTCTCCAGCAATTTTTTTTTTTACAGGGCTGGCTTTTCCTTGGGGAGGGGCATTTTTTTACAGGTCTAATTCCCTTAGGGAATTCAGCCCCAAGCTGGACAGGCTAGGGCTGGTTGACATTATGTCATGGGGATCCCACAGTGTTGGATTCCCTGCTATAGTGTTACCAGCCCAGCCGTTCATGACCTACAGCTGGTAGCAGGGGGACCCCAGACTGTTTGTCGCCTAATTTTGCTGCTATAAATCTAGGCTATAAGCACTGGTGCTGGTTGCTCTTTTGTGGTGTTTTTTCTTTTAAAATGTAAAAAAAAATATTTATATTATTTTTATCACAATGTCTGTGTTAATGATCATATATCTTCCACCAGAGGCCGAGCAATCACAAGAGATACGTCTCCTGACAGATTCATCTGCTGGTGCTTCCACCTCTGTTTGCTATGCTAATTACATGAAACGCGCCTACTGTACTTGGCCTAAGCTAATGTGCCCCTTCCCTTTCCCATTCTGCCTCCCTAAGTGTAGAGAGTAAGTGTAAAATGGCTCTGATTCTACATTGGGGGCTACGCATTATTTGTAGGTTTGCTCAGTAGGGAGATTCGTATTTTACACAAATAAAATGGTCTTGCATCCAACTCTACATGTGCCCCACCGTTTCTAAATGACCTGTCTGAGCTAGACTTCTAAGGAGTGTTCCTAATAAATAAATACTATAGCTAAAATATGGTGTGACTGTGATCAGTAAATAGTAATATATTGTTACTACAAATGCAATGATAACTCAAACTGTAAAGCTGCAGAACTAGTATTCCACCTTTTCAGATTATACAATCATTGTTGAATGATTACATTTATTTTTTGGGGATTGTTTTACTTTTGTACATGGTATTATTTGAATGTTTTATATGAATCTCATCACAAACTTAACTTTCAGATGCTAGAAGTCCGGATATCTCATCTGCATGCTGGGAAGAGGATGAAGTACATAAGAGAACGTTCATTATTAATTGCACAGCACCAGCACATGATCTTCCTGAAGAAGTAACAGTCATCCGTTTTCATCTGTATTCAAACAGAAATCATGTTACTGATCTCAACACTGAAGCTGGTTCTCTCCAAGTGACTTTCAGATATAAATTTCCTTCAGATACCTCAAATGCAAATTTCAGCTGTTCTTATGTTCTCGAAGTAAAAGAAACACCAACACATCAAATTACATCACAACACAGCAAATCTGTACAACCTCAACAATGTGACAGTAAGTATAATGTAAATGTGTTGCTACTACAGTCATATTATTGCATGTTCCTAGTCTCTAAATATCCACGTTTCTACATTTGTAAGCAACAAGCCTACTAAATTAACAAAAAACATGGTTCAAATTAGATATATTTGAAATCCTAGAAATTCTGTTAACAGCGATTTGGCCTAATTTTTGCTCAAATTTATGAATCAGAGTGATAATCATTAATTTCATCTTACAAGCAAATCGGCATATCACTCCAATTCACCAGATCCAATCTCTGATTTACCCAACCCCATCAGCATGCCTTGATGAATCGGGTCCAGCGAGGGAATGCTAGTGAGATTTCATGAGTTAAAATTTAGGTTTTTCTTAGAATTTAGTTTTGTGTGTTTCTTTAGTAAATTTCATAACTCATTTATTACTTACTTTCTTTTTTGTATTTTTTCTTTAGATAGTAGTTTAAAGATCATTAAAAAATGTTAGGTGTTTTTAGATATAAGCAGTGGTCAAAGTGGGCCAGTATATGGTGGTACCAACACTTCTCCTCATTGCTCGTCTAACTCACTACTTGGAATTCAATTAACGCAAATAGATTTGTCTCCAATGCAGATGCTACAGTTGAGCTATTTGCATAGGCCACAGTGCATTTTGGTCTCATGAAAAATGTATGGCACCCGAACTCAGTAGCAACACACTGTAAAATAAAAGTTAATTCACCTGAAACTGTTCTGAGAAAAGGTGTAATTAGGAACCACAGCAAAGTGAACACAATTGATGTTCTGGACTTATTGTTTCTACATTACTGAATGTCATTCTCAGCATCTATCTCATGACACAGACAGGTTTAGTGATAGAGCCAGATATTGCCTGGATATATAACATTTTGTGTTTTATCATATAATCAATAGCATGGGCAGCATGGTGGCTTAGTGGTTAGCACTTCTGCCTTACAGCACTGGGGTCATGTGTATTCCCCAAAAGAGGAGGCCAAAGAAATTGAGAAGGACAACTTCTACAAGCAACTAGAGGAATAGAAAGCATCATAAGACAAGATGTTAAAGTGATCTTGCCATGGTAGGAAGGGAAGCAGCTTTTAAGGAAGTTCTAGGGTAAGAAAGCCTGAATAATGGGCAGCAC
This sequence comes from Mixophyes fleayi, assembly GCF_038048845.1. Taxonomy (NCBI): domain Eukaryota; kingdom Metazoa; phylum Chordata; class Amphibia; order Anura; family Limnodynastidae; genus Mixophyes; species Mixophyes fleayi. The sequence goes on from NC_134412.1 coordinate 27,692,032, forward strand.
GGTGACTAAGTGGTTAGCACTTCTTCCTTACAGCACTGAGGTCATGAGTTCAATTCCCGACCATGGCCTTATCCAGGGGCGGGCTGGCCCGGGGGGCAGGGGGGCAGCGGCCCCCAGGGCCACTCGGTCAGGTTGCTATTAGGGCCGGGGGGTAGGCTGGCCGGCCGCCCCCCGGATGCAAAATACAATACTTTCCACCGCGGCCGCATCTGATGACATCAGATGCGGCCGCGTCAGCGCACAGGCGGCCGCATCACATGACAGGGGATGCGGCCTCGTCATCAATGACGCGGCCGCATCCCTTTTCATGTGATGCGGCCGCCTGTGTGCCCCCCGGCCACGCCTCTCCCAGCCCGCGCCTGGCCTTATCTGTAAACGGTTTGTATGTTCTCCCCATGTTTGCGTGCGTTTCCTCCAGGTGCTCAAGTTTCCTCCCACACTCCAAAAACATACTCGTAGGTTAATTGGCTGCTAACAAATTGACCCTAGTCTGTGTCTCTCTGTCGGTCTGTGTGTGTGTGTATGTTAGGGAATTTAGACTGTAAGCTCCAATGGGGCAGGGACTGATGTGAGTGAGTTCTCTGTACAGCACTGCGGAATTAGTGGCGCTATATAAATAAATGGTGATGATGATGATGATACCTCATCCCAACAGTTCCAATTTTGGATGGATAGTTCCAATTCATGGACCTTGAAATAGATAGTGCTTACCTGAAAGTAAGTGAAGTTTAACCCAAATGAGGGTGTTTCTGTGCAGATCGGATGAGGCCTATTTTTGTCTAAATATTGGGAGGTATGTAATAGATTAATGTGATATGCACATGACCACTGCTCTAATTCTGTATACTGAATGTAATTCTCATTTTCTATGCATGCTGGAAAATATTTTCTGTTACACGTGTGTATGTGTGTATAACTGTCACTGTGTCCCATTATGTGATGATATGGAAGAGATGGGGTATAGAGAATGTCTTTGTATTTTATTCAATTAATTGAAGAATTTCATTAATTTAATTTAAGTTATACTTTCCATTTTGCCACTTTGAAATTTCCGCTTTACCCACTGTAAACCATTTTTGTTTGTTTGTTTAATAAGAAAAGGGAGGAGCATTGGTCTGTGGCCAAATGCACATCCAGCCTCTGTTAGTGGAGATCACAAAGAGCAGGTCAGACAGTTTGAGTAGCACCTTTCGCTTCTGCCACCAGCATCGGCTCTAGAGCAGAATCTGCTGCTGTACCTGTGGCTGAGGTGAGTGCTCCGCTTCACAGCACTAACTGGGTTCAAATTCTATTGAGCAATGTTGACTTTACAAACCAGGGGGTAAATGTATCAAGCTGAGAGTTTTCCGGCGGGTTTGAAAAACCAATCAGATTCTAGCTATCATTTATTTAGTACATTCTACAAAATGATAGCTAGAATCTGATTGGTTGCTATAGGCAACATCTCCACTTTTCAAACCCGCAGGCAAACTCTCAGCTTGATACATTTACCCCCAGATGGGTAATCCCAGATTTGAAGAAGATGAGGTCAGCAGGGTTTGCTGTGACTTTTCCAGAGCTCTTTGTTAAGTAGGGTGAGCTAGCATTGCTAACATTGTCTGTGACAGAAGTAGATGCATTAGTGGCTGCAGAACCCACTAATGTTATCTAATCCAACTTAGACTGCCCTGGAAGCACTAGCCTGGTTTGGGGTGTTCCAACAGTTTTTTCAGCTTCATTGGAGGACCACATCCTTCTGTTATTTCCACTGCTACAGTATCCTCCTCCTCCTTGGTGCTACAGCTCATGGAATCTCCAGCCTCTTGAATAGTTCCAGCCCAATCCTCTCATTTTCTAATCCTCCATCTTCTAACCCCCAACGTCTTTAAATCCATCTCAACATCATCCAACCACCTAGTTCTGGGCCTGCCTCTCTGATGCCTTCTTTATGGGCTCCCTACTTCCCTATCATGTTTTCTGGCATTTTTATCACATGACCTAGACATCTGAGCCTATTTTATTATTTTGGATGCCAGGTCTGGTTTGTTATAAAGAGCCCTCAGTTCATCATTGCTTTAGATTCTCCAGAGGTCTCCCTCATGTATAGGTCCAAAATACTCCTTAATATCTTCCTCTCCCATGTCCTCAGGAGTTCTTCCTCATAGGTAGTCATTGTCCAGGCTTTTGAGCCAAACTTCACAACTGGCCTCACCACAGTAGGTGGATGGTCAACTTTAAGCTTCTACTAAGGCCATGTGTCTTAAAGACTTTCTGCAAAGCTAGATAGTCACAGTTACCTGCTGCTCTTCTAGCCTTGATCTCTTCTCTCAAATTTTTAATAATAACTGATCCAAGATATTTAAATCTTTGGCACCATTCATAGTTGACTCCATTCAGCTGATTAGACCGATCACCTCCTGTCTGTCTTCCTCTAGATGAAAGCATATATTGGGTTCTCCGGGGACTTTGTTAGTTTTACATCCCCTAACCACAATTTGAAATTCCTCTAGTAAAGGGGCTTATTCTTGGTCATCATTATTTACTTCCAAGTTTGTCCCTTCCATATTCATTACTCTCTCCTTTTCATTTATTCCTTCTACTGGTATTCCTTTGGATTCACCCTCCTTTTTAATGTTCAATAATTCATAGAAATATTCAGAGTATCTGCTCTTTTCCACCTATAAGGTTCCGCTCTTAATCCTGGCAGATGTTGGTTCCCGGTCCAAAGCCCTTCATCATATCTTTAATTCTCATATTGGAATTCCTCACTTCATGTCTACTATTCTGCTCTTCAAGCGCTGCGATACAGTACTTCTTGTATTGCCTGTTCTTTCTTCTGCACTCTTTATCTGCCTCTCTTCTCTTCTTTTCGTTTTCGTCTGTGGCGCCTCTAGTATTTCTTTACAGCATTCATTTTCTGGCTTCGTTTCTCTCATGTATCCTACACTTTTTATGAAACCACCCATGTCTCTCTGCCAGCTTTCATAGCCCTAGAGTTTTATCAGCTGCTTTCTATATAATTCTTTCGTCTTAAATTGTTCCTCTGGTTGTCCAGATGATCATAACCCTCATTCCATTATCATTAGAGAGCTAATTGAGGCTTTCTTACCCTAGAACTTCCTTAAAAGCTGCTTCCCTTCCTACCATGGCAAGATCATTTTAACATCTTGTCTCATGATGCTTTCTATTTCTCTTGTTGCTTGTAGAAGTTGTCCTTCTCAATTTCTTTGGCCTCCTCTTTTGGGAAATACACATTTACAAATGGTATATTGAAGAAATGGGTCTTTTTCCTAAGAATGCAAGCTCTTTCATTCATTGGCTTAATGTTTAACACAGTAAATTTATGCCTATTTTCTATCAGGAAACCTAATTCCCTATCAGCTATAAGAAAGGGAATATGCTCCAGTAGCTGAATATGGGACCAGACTTTAGTCTGGTCCCATTTTGCAGCCACAGCTGATTTATGAAGAAGGAGGCAATTAGGGGGTGGAGGTTGAAGAGAAAGCATATCAGCCTGGCAGTGACCAGATGTTTAGCGCACTGATCAGATGTTCCAAGTTCTAAGTCACAATAGGACAATGAACAATCTAACATCTGATTATATATCTGTATAAGGAATTTAACATATAAAACAATTTATTTTATCTTTCATATATGAGAAGGTATTTATTACCAGGGCAATTATGTGCATCAAGAAGGTCAAATAGAAATATCAACCTGCTATGGAATATAGTGAAATAACATATATTCCTAAATCATTAACCTAACACATTCATGTTTAGTGTGCATCTGTTTGTAAATGTGCACTCTGATTATTGAATAGTATAATGTTGGTATGGCAGGAGGCCAGAAATGTGACAGAGCACAAGAAAGTGAAGTTTTGTCCTCAATATCCCCCTCAACATGATAAACAGCTACCAGCAGAAACTAATTCTTGCTCGGGACCCCTTTATCCCTGTCACCCATGTGCAGCTGGTGGAGGCAGCCATTGTACAGATAGGGTACAATGCATACGTTCAAGGAGGAGAAGGAACATTGCTAACTGGTAACTGCACCATACTGAATTATCCTGTTCTGTTATGCTAACTCTTGACTCCTATTCCACTGCGTTCCTGGTAATGCCATCTGTTCCGGTGTTTTCCACACTCTGTCAGTCAATTGCTGTATTGTTGGTATCTGCAGCTTTCTGCTGTATTCCTGCCTTCTGCAGCCATTCACTGTATTCATGGTATCTGTCAGCAATCCGCTGTATTCCTGGTATTTTCAACAATCTGTAGTATTCATGGTGTCTTCAGCACCCCGCTGTATTATTTATATTGTTATCCTATTTACCTGCCAGTTATGTCTGGTACCATAATTTGCTCAAGGATAGCAGCGAAGCTCATATTTTTTTGTAGGGGTCCCTGGTGAATACCTACCTTATGTTAGATTCCACTCGTCTAATATAGGTAGTGTGAGGATTTAATACTAGCTTCAGATGATAGCTGTCAGAAAACAGTTCACATTGACAGCTTCAAACTGCTCTCAATTCCTGTAATCAACACTCTGCTAAGAACAGTGATTTAGCTACTCTTCATACCTGGACTACTGCAGAGATTTCATTATGCAATCAACCCTTCAGTGAAAAGGTCAAGTCAATTAGAACATTTAACATTTTGTTTGTAGCCTTTATTATGTCCCTCAGTCTACCAAACCTTTGCCGCAGCAAATGTTTGTTTTGGATTTCTCTTCTTGTGCTTTAAAAAAGACTTGTTTTGTTTGAATTAATATTGTGATTCTACCTTCTACAATGCATTAACTGTGGCTTTCCCGCCCCCCCCTATTCTACTTTCTTCAATGCTTTGTCCATCACTATCATACTGTGACACACCAAACTCTCAGGTTCTGGTACAAAACTCTTCGCTGCCTTTCCAAGTTGTCCCTGCGGTCCTCAGGCTCTGCTGGTTTCAGTCCTCTCTGTAAGATGCTGTCCAGTCTTTCTCCGCTCCTGAGATCCCACCAGAGTATGGGCATGGCCATCTTGGATTCAGTCACATGTTTCCTCTCAGCCAATCAGGTGATAACAGCCTCCATTTCAGATTCCCTCCAAAACCAGTTCATGGTAGCTGCCATCTTGGATATAGTCACCTCATCCATCTCAGCAACTCAGAGTGCTGCTTCTGCCCAGCTGACTGCAGTCTTCAATCAGGAATCAGCAACAACTATAAAAGGACTTCCTGAAGCCCTTACCAACGTTGTATTTCAGACGTCAACCTGGTTCCCAGCAGTTTGCAGTCTTGCTATTAATCCAGATCTGACAGTGCAGTCTGCATTCTGGCTCCAGTTCGATTCCACACTCCGATTCCATCCATTCTGTTTCCATTCCAGTTACTGCATTCCGGTTATAGTGTTCCACTTTCAGCATTCCGGTTACAGCAATCCTCTTTCAGCATTCCGGTTCCACTCTGGTCCACCATTCTGGTTCCAGTCCGGTCCAGCAGTCCAGTTCTTGTTTGCTCTCCTCTGCTAGTGTAATCACCGTCTGCACCTGTCCATTCTCTATATGCAGAGGAACATTATCAGGCCACCAGCTTTGTCCACGTAGTCACTAGTCCAGCTCAAGAGATACAACCCAGTCTGGGTAGAGACAGATCCTCAGACGTGACACATACCTTCTACAATTCTTTGACTTCAGCTTGTATCTCACTACCAATCCTCTCAGGAATAAGTGGTGTGGCCAGGCATGGTGTGTCTCTGATTGCTACCCCAGCCAAGTGGTTCTTTCCAGGCAGCTGCCAGCACCATGACAGTAGTATCAAACCAGACTGACTGATCAAATCCAAAGTTCCTTGTGTTCCTGACACACACCGTAGGTGGTAAACAGTAGATCTCATGCTGAACATATTAACCCCTTCTTTACGAAAATAAGTTCACATGTAAAAACCATTTATATCTGGGAAAGTAAGCATTAATATTTAATATGGTATTATTTTATTAATTTGTGAGTAGGCCATAATCACAAGTCTTAGGGCTAGATTTACTAAGCTGCGGGTTTGAAAAAGTGGGGATGTTGCCTATAGCAACCAATCAGATTCTAGCTTTTATTTATTTAATACCTTCTACAAAATGACAGCTAGAATCTGATTGGTTGCTATAGGCAACATCCCCACTTTTTCAAACCCGCAGCTTAGTAAATCTAGTCCTTAGAAACAATGAAAATATCACAGATGCATTAGGAACGAAATTAACACATGAATAATTTAACCTATATTGAGTCCCTGGTGAATACCGTACATTAGATTCCACACCTCCATTAGCGTTTATGTCAAACCAGACTGACGGTTCAAATCCAAAGTTTCTGACAGTATAAACTGACCACAATGGATTCAGCAGGTAATCAGTCTCCCAAGGAGTTACTTCAGTATCTTCTGGGTCATGTGAATAAACAAAAGGCAACATAGAATCAGCTAGTGAAGTGTCTTTTTGCTCTCTCAGCCTCGCCTGACATTTTTTAGAATAGTGATTTGAACCCCGCATTGACGGCAGCAGAAGTATCCGCACCGCCCACTGTAACAGTGCATCCTGTGGTTACCAGTAACCTCACAATACCTTCTCCTGCCAAGTATGACGGGGATCCTAAAACTTGGCCCATATAATTTCCTTTCTCACCGGCAAATCCCTGGAATGATCCTCTCCTATTTGGGAACGTAATACTAGTACTTCATTCATCACATCTTTCCGGATGATTTTCAATGAACCTGGATAATCTATATCCACTGCTGCTAGTATCCTAAGTCCCAGTATAGGTTCCAGGACCATAGGTCAATAGGTGGTGCAGTTCTCTCTTCTGAACTGCAGTTAAATAATTAAGCTTTAGTAGCACCTTTTGGCAGGGTCTTTCAGACTGAATCAAATCTGCAACCAAATTTATATCCAATTTCGAGAACGCTTCCAAGAGAAGGAAATAAGCCTGCATTTCACAATTAGATTAGCACCATGTTTTCAAGCTCCTCTGTATACTGCAGAGGAGCTGATCCTTCTGGGTCGTTCACGTCTGTCTGCTGAAGAGAGAGTGGGCTCTGAAATAATGTATGCCTCTACTGTGTTACACTTGCTTGCATTTTGCCCTAAGCATTTGGGAAATGCCCAAACCTAGCTGGTATAAGGGAGACCAAGCTAGACTCTCCTTTGGGTCATGATAACTATTCCATATCAGTTAGTTTGGTTTGTCTCTCCAGGAAGGTGATCTTTCTGCTCTCTTAGACTCTGGTGTTGGAGAATTTTGCTTTTTGACATAAGTGACTAAATGTGTTGCTGTGTTTTTCATCACTATTGATGACATCAGGATTCCTTGTGGCAATAATCAATACTGTACAACCTCGTTTACCCTGCACAAGGAAAACATTACTTTTCTAGTGATTCCTTGACCTACTAGTCTGATCATATTGGGCCTTCCCTTGCTGCAGCTACACTCCCCACATATTGATTGGTCCACCACTATAATACAGTATGGGGGCCTTTGTGTCATTCATGTTATATTAATAAGGTAACACGGCACTTTCTTGAGAAGTGTCAACTTTAGCCACTACTGTAACTTTCACTGTATCATCAAAATACTTAGATTTTCAGAATGTCTTTAGGACTGTCCCATCAATCTTATTAATGTGAAAACCTCTCCTTACGGCCATGTTTATTTATATTCTTTCCCTGAAACCCAAGCTATGTCCAAATATAGTAAAGATAATCTTCAGTGTGACTTTATTAGTCACTCTGTATCAGTAATCTGGGTCTTAGCCCTGTCTACACCACTCAGCAGTACCATATTACCGTACATCTCCCTCCTGGTCGAATGCAGCATTAAATCCTGGGACAAGTGTGACTTCTGTCTGCAGTACTGGAGGCTGCCATCTTGGGTGAGACATTTTGCTACATCCTGCTTATTCTGATCATCTAACTTCATCCATTAATTAGCTCCCTCTGCAGACTATATAAGTTACCTCCTACACTCAGCTAATTACCAGTGCAAGGGTTGCAGTTCACCTCTGTTGCTGTTTGTTGCTGCTTCATCCTGTTTGCAGTTACAAACTCCAACCATTTACCTTTTGTGTGGATTCAGGTTCACTCTGCTTGCTGTGATAAGGACTTCAATTATTTACCCTTTTAACTTCATCCGGTTTGCTGTAATACAGACTGTAACCGTTAAACCTTTAACCCTTCATCCTACCTGCTGAAATAAAGACCTTGGATATTAACTTCTCATGGGGATTCACCTTTATTCTATCTGCTTGTGTACAGATTCCAGCTGTTACATTCCGTGTATATTCTTCCCTCTTCAATCTCTTCCTGTATCTCGTACTGGCTATCTGAAGTAGTAGGTTGTTGTTCTGCGTGGTCCACCTTCTGGAGCCATCTCTGTGTCTCGGGGTACTGACTTCCAGTTCCAGGTCAACCTCAGGTTCTGAGTTCTGAGTTGTACTGGGCCAGCTCCAGGCTTATTCTGTTCTGCAGCACACAGGGAGGATCCAGAGAGAAGTCAGATCAAGCCAATAGTCAAACCAGCTGAGCAATGAAGTACCAAAATGTAACACAGGAGAATAGTAGCAGACAAGCTGAGTCAGGGACGAAGAACACTGGATCAGAAGTTCAGGAAGTGCTGGAGTAGGGAGTGAACCAGTATTCTGGCACCCAACAGGTTTCAGAGGGCGCTATATAAACCATGAGGTGCACCCTGATTGGGTGATGAAGATTCGGTGGTCAGACATGCCGACTGCCGACAGTTGAGCGGAGATAGCGTCCCGTTGCCTAGCAAAGGGACGCGACTGAGCTGGGCATGCACACGCATATGTTGCAAAGGAGCAAGAGAGCATCCTGTTGCTAGGCAATGGGACGCTATCTCCGCTCTCTCTGATCTGCGATCTCCACTGAGTCCCATTGCTATGCTGCCGGGAATGTGCAGGCTTCTGTCTCCTGCACCAAGTGCGGAGTTGCCGCCTAACACATTCCCTTCCTGGGCTACATCATTTCAGGAACTGGTCTACGAATGGATCCAGACAAGGTACAAGCTGTTATCTTTTGGCCTCAACCTACCACTTGAAAGCAATACAACGTTTTCTAGGGCTTGCTAATTATTACCAGAAGTTCATTCAAAGCTACTCTACTGTAGTAGTGCCTATTACTGCCTTAACCCGAAAGTGTTCCAACCCTACTAAGTGGTCTCTCGAAGCACAGTCAGCTTTTCAGCAATTTAAACAAGCATTTGTTTCGGCTCCTATCCTCTCGCAACCTAATATCAACAGCCCATTCTATCTGGAGGTTCATGCTTCCTCGGTTGGTGTGGGGGCCGTAATTTTCCAGAAGTCTCCTGATGAACCGTGGGATCCATGTTGATTCTTCTGTAAGAAATTTCTCCCAGCTTAGCAATATTATGCAATTGGAGAGAAATAAATGCTTGCCTTTAAGTTGGCTCTGGAAGAATGGCAATATCTGCTGGCTGGGGCTCATTATTCTGTGACTGTCTATACCAGTGATTGCTAACCTGTGACACTCCATGTGTTGTGAAACTACAAGCCCCAGCATGCTTTGCCAGTAGAAAACTAGCTGATAGCTGCAGAGCTTGCTGGGACTTGTAGTTTCACAACACCTGGGGGTAAATGTATGAATCTCCGGATTCTTCATCTCCGGCGTGTTCAGCCTCTTCAGCGCTTAAATTTAAAGCGGCGCTGCATTGTAAAGGGAAACTTCCCTTTACAATGCAGCGCCGCTTTAAATTTAAGCGCTGAAGAGGCTGAACACTCCGGAGATGAAGAATCCGGAGATTCATACATTTACCCCCTGGAGTGTCACAGGTTAACCATCACTGGTCTATACCGATCATAAGAACTTGTTATGCCTGAAGATGGCATAATGTATGAACCCTCGTCAGTCTCATTGGGCGATGTTCTTCTCTTGGTTCGACATTCATGTTACCTACCATCAGGGCTCTAAGAACTGTAAGGCAGCTGCTCTGATACGGTCAATAGTAGAGAATGAGAATCTCAATCCTTCTGAACCACGACCTATCATCAGTCCTACACACATCGCAGCCACCAAACCTGAGCCAATTCCTCCTCATGGGAAAACTTATGTGGCAGAATCCCTACACAAGAAACTTCTCCACCGGGCGCACTGTTCTAAATTTGCAGGGCATGCTAACTTGCGTAACGCACATGCTCTGTTATAAAGGAGTTATTGGTGACCTACTCTTCTCAAAGATGTAGAACTATTTGTTGCAGCATATTCCAAGTCTGCCCAACATAAGAGTTCCAGGCAAGCTCCAACCGGTTTACTATTACCCCTGCCGATTCCTTCCTGTCTGTATATCCAAGGATTTCATTACTGATCTTCCAAATTCAAACAACTTTAACACTATATGGGTAGTAGTTGACAGATTTTCAAAAATGGCACACTTCATCTCACTCCAAGGTCATTCAACTGCTCCTATACTTGCCCAACTCTTTATCAAGGTGATCTTTCGCTTACACGGATGCCCTGAAGAAATCGTGTCTGACCGAGGAGTTTAGTTTGTAGCTAAATTCTGGTGTCCTCTGTGTAAGGCCTCTCTTCCTCATACCACCGCAGTTCAATGATCAGACAGAAAGCATCAACCAGGATTTGAAAACTTTTATCAGGCTCTATGTATCATCCTCTCAAGATGATTGGTCAACTCTGCTTCCCTGGTCAAAATTTGCTCACAACTCTCACTATCACGAGTCATCTTCTTCTTCTCCATTTTTCATGGTTTATGGACTTCATCTGCGAGTGCCAGTATTTTCCCCGTTACCTACAACTCTGTTCCAGCTTCTGAAACAGTTCTGCGGAAATTTACAGACAACTGGTCCGTGAATCCTTAATCAAGCCTCACACAACTATAAAATTTGAGCGGTATTTTCTAAGGTTCTCACTACTCATCCCATATATGTGGTGGAAGTATTTTCCTATCTCTGGAAGCATCAATTTTTTGCAAACTTCTCTTGCAAAAAGCTGATGCTTTTTAAACGTGAGCACAAGGCCTTCCAGGGATGTATAGTTTCTGGTTCAGGTCTCCAAATGGACCCAGAAAAGGTGCAGATTGGACACAGCCTATTGGATTTAAAGCCACCCAGCAATTTCTTGACTTAACAAAGTGATGCAAATAAATCTAGCAATGGCGCTAAACACCACAGAAAAGAAAGCATATTATAAAAATACAAAGTGACCATTAAAGTATAAAGTTTCCACATTAAAGTAGAAACTCATGTCCAATCCAGTGTATTCTCAAATTGACCTTGAATCGATGAATCTCAAATATAAGAAGAATATATAGCGAATATCTGTATTACAATCGAAAATTACTCATAGAACATGTGGTATGAATCAAAAACAGATCTTTCACAGATATCTTGTGATGGAATTCCTTACAACTCTTGGTGAACCTTTGTGAGAATCTTCTATAGATGAAATCACTTTTCTCTTGCCCATATTTCTCCAAATGTGAAATTATGAAAGTAATAAAAAACTACATAGTACTGTTAATTTCTCATAGAAATAACCTACAATGCATATTACATGGAAAGTAAACACAGTATGTAGAAAAACTGTTAAAATGTAAAACAATTTCATTAACACATATATCTCCAAAAGTTAAGTGGGACTCGTACCAGAACATGCTGGTAAACGAGCCTTGCAAAGTGTCAAGAAGATGTTAATACCCGGATCATAGAGTCCTTTGACTGATGCCAACTGTTCCACACATTGGGCCTGAGTCATTAAAGCATGCATACTGGGCCTGAGGCATTAAGGAACGCATATTGAGCGCATCATGAAACGACACGAAAATAAGCTCTGCATACTCCCGAAGTCAACATTGAACAGATCTAAAGAAATGTGTGGTGTTGAGTACAGGTGTAGGTTTACTCTGCTCTACTAGACCAGACACTGCAGAATACGTACAATACCTATGTGGAATATAAAATGTCAAAAGAAAGCATAGAAAAAATATATATATTGAAATAATGTTACATGTCAATATTATAGTTATTTATGATTTTCCTTAACACTCCTTTCCCCATCTCGGATCATCACCTTATTAACTACTCGCTCACCCCCATTTCTTTACCCTTCCCAGTGTCAAACTCTTCCAAGCCTCCTCGTACCCGCAGGAATATCAACTCTATTGATCTTCAACAGTTTTCCACCTCTCTCCAACACCTTCTCTCCCCAATTTCTACATTCTCATCCCCTGATCGGGCAGTACCCCATTTTCACCAAACCCTAGCAACTGCTCTTGATCAAGTGGCTCCAGCGAAACTACATACTCCGCGTAGACTTTGTTGCCAACCGTGGCACACTAAAGTAACACGAACTCTACAAAAACGTACTCATAAAGCAGAACGTCACTGGCATAAATCTTGTACCGCTTATGATTTCATCACATATACTGGTATCTACCACTACTATAGAAATTCTCTAGACACTGCAAAACAAACATACTTCCAATCTCTCATCTATGCTCAGGCTTTTAACACACTTAAACCTCTTCTCAATTCTCTCACCCCAAATCCTCCGACTACCGTCAGTGCCCAGGATCTTGCTTCCTATTTCAAGGACAAAATAGATAAGATCTGACTTGAAATGGTATCATCTCTCTCGACAAGCAATCAGCTCAATTCCTTTGTAGCACCCTCTCACACTCTCTCTTCATTTGATCCCACAAATGAAGAGGAAGTTTCTACTCTCTTCTCATCTTCCAACTCTAACTCCTGTCCTCTTGATCCCATTCCCTCACAAATTAGTAGGTCCCTGTCTCCTGTGCTCATTCCCCCTCTAACTAAAATCTGTAATCTATCTCTTTCTACTGGTATTTTTCCATCACTATTCAAGCATGCAGTGATTACTCCCATTTTAAAAAAACCCAGTGATTACTCCCATGTTTAAAAAATTAAACCCCTACAATCTATTTTGCACGCAGCGGCTAGATTGATTTTCCTTGCAAACCGTTCTTCCTCTGCTCAGCCACTCTGTCAGTCTCTACATTGGTTGCCTGTATTTCAACGAATCCAATATAAAATTCTTCTACTAACATACAAGGCCGTCAACAAAATTGCACCGACATACATCTCCTCACTTGTCTCAAAATATCTCTAGACTAGACACCTCCGCTCTGCACAAGATCTGCTTCTCTCTTCCACTCTCATCACATCCTCCCATTCCCAGTTACAGGACTTTTTCCGGGCTGCTCCCACTCTGTGGAATTCCCTCCCTCGCACAGTAAGACTTTCCTCTAATCTTCAATCTTCAAAACCCACCTCTTCAGGCAAGCTTATGATATTCCTCAACCACCATCTTAAACTCCCTAGGTTACCCTATTGCCACCCTCTACACAGCTAGCACAAGACAACAACCCTCTGACCAACATTGCTGTGTAATTGATCATGCAGCCCACTCAATACTTTTTATCTTTGCATTCTAGCTGGTCCAATGTGCAATATGATGTAGCACATGTCCTTGTGTTTCAAACTCCCATGTCCCATAAATTGTAAGCTTGCGAGCGGGGTTCTCTACTTTTCTGTCTGTATGTATTACCCAGTATTATTTTATTAATGTTTGCTAACAAATTGTAAAGCGCTACGTAATTTGCTGGCGCTATATAAATAAATGTTGATGACGATGATACAGGGACATTCTTTTTCTAGAAAAACATCTATTAGGGAGTTTTTAATGTCTACTGTATATAACAGACAGTTTCTTCTGATTGCAAACACTCATTTTAGCATGGATACTCAGCAATATTTGAGACTTAGACTAAACCGCTAACTTGAGCAAGAGATACGGCAGAAAACCTGTGTGCAGCAGACTTTGACTTGGACGTGGCTGCACGGAAACACCCTTTCTGTATATTGCCTATGTAAATCCGATAGTTCCTCACCCTGTTCACTCCGCTAAATGTTGTTTGCACTCAAAGCTGACTTGGACCTGTTGCGTATCGTTGTTTCTGAGCATGTGCAGATTGATTTTTGCAAACGATACGCTCAAAACAGCCAGATACATGCCTTATTGACTCAGGCCCATGGAGAATATACATGTGTTCATAGGAAGTCTGTCATATACATATTATTCTGTAAACAAAAGAAATTCAATGTTCAATTATTTCTTACCATTTAATGTACCCTCCAAACTTTATCATGCTTATTATTTGTTTTTAGGGAAGTCTGCACATGATGAAACCACACCAATTATCTCTCCAGGTAAGTATTTTGCATTCACTGAGCTAATTATAAGTAGTATTATTATTATCTTTTATTTATATGGCGCCACAAAAGGTCCACAGCACCGTACAAGACATTTACAGCAATATACAATAAACAGACAACAACAATCCATAACACATGGAGAAAAAAGAATACAATGACCAGACATACTGATTAAACAATACACACAGATAATTTGGTAATGTGGATCCCAAAGCTCGGCCTATATAAATTCCTTGCTCACCGGCAAATCCCTGGAATGGAGCTCTCCTATTTGGGAACGTAATGACTCTCTTCTACATACCAGTACTTCATTCATCACATCTTTCCAGAAGATTTTCAATGAACCTGTATGATATCCTAAGTCCTGGGATAGGTTCCAGGACCATAGGTCAATAGCTGGTACAGTTTAGTTCTCTCTCTTCTGACCTGCAGTGAAGCAATTAAACTTTAGTGGTACCTTTTGGCAGGGTCTTTCAGACTGGATCAAGGCTGAGCTTGTGTCCTTCATGATAATTTGATATCCTAGTGCAACCAAATTTATATCCAATTTTGAGAACGCTTCCAAGAGCAGGAAAAAGGCCTGCATTTCACAATTAGATTAGCACCATGTTTTTAAGCTCCTTTGTCTACTCCAGAGGAAGTGATGCTTCTGAGTCGTTTGTTCTCATCTGTCTCCTGAAGAGAGAAAGAGAGGGTTCAGAAATAATATATACCTCTACTTTGTTATACTTGCTTGCATTTTGTTCTAAGCATTTGGGAAATGCCAAGTCCTAGCTGGATTATGAAAGTAATAAAAAAACTACATAGTTAAGTACTGTTAAATTCTCATAGAAATAACCTACAATGCATATTAAGTGGAAAGTAAATGCAGTATGTAGAAAAACTGTTAAAATCTACAACAATTACATTAAAACATATATCCCCAAAAAGAAAAATGGGACTTGTACCAAAACAAGCTGGCAAACAAGCCTTGCAAAGTCTCCAGAAATTTATAGATGCTTGGGTTCGATTCTCCGAACTTCGCCGATCCGAGTACTTTTGCGCGCCCTCGTAAGTGAAAACGAGGCAAAAAGTCATTGTTGCATCGTTGGATCTCGCGAGTTTTGGATTCTATAAGTACTGCCCTCCACAGCGATCCAGTGCCTTTTCACAGAGAGACACAGAAGGGGTAGCACAGTTCTTGGCAGTCTCTAGTGCAGTTGGGCAGCGTCATATCTAAAACAGGAAGAGGAGGGGTGGCAGTTTTCTTAAAAGTCTCTAGTGACATTCTACTGAGTTATAGCTCACACAGAAACAGGAGAGCTCCATTGCTCCATTGCTGCTTGTCATTGCTGAAATAGAAATAATAGGGCTGTCTGTGTTCTTTAAAATCTACAGTCACATTGCACTGTATTATTATAGCTCAAAAGGAAACAGGAGTGGTCCATTGTTCCATTGCTAATTGTTATTGATGAAATGGAAATAATAGGGCTGTCAGTGGTCTTCAAAATCTGCAGTCACATTATACTGTGCCATAGCTCACCCAGAAATAGGAGAGGTGTCAGTGTTTAGTGCTGAAACAGAAATTCAAATATTAGGGCTGGCAGTGTTTTTAAAAGTCTCCAGTGACATTCTACTGTGCCATAGCTCATACAGAAACAGGAGGGGTGGCAGTGTTCTTGTCACTCTCCACTCTTCAGTAACATTGTTCTTGTCACTCTCCAGTCTCAGTCATGATGATATTAATCCATTTACATCATGTGTTAATGCCTATGTTCAAGTGCATAGTGGTTTTAAGCCAGGGAAATAAAAATATAAAAACAAAGCTTGTACCTGTTTAAATAAAAAAAACACATGTATAATAAAGGTGAAAGTTTACTGTAGAAAACCAGAAAATTGCCAACATGCCATTCTACCCAAAATATTAACGAGTATACCAGCATCAGGTAGCTTTCCAGCACCTGCAATCTACACTGTTATCATCCTCACCCTCATCAGTGTGTACATCATCCTCACACAATACTAATTCATCCCCCGCTGGAATCCATTATTACAGAAGTCTCTGTACTTTGATGTAATTGCCGATAATGGCCTTCCCCATAGAATTTGTAGTATATTTTACGACAGAGCTGTCACAATTTTTGGGCAATTCTTTTACACCAGACCAAATGTCAAAATGTTGTGCTCACTCATCTGCATCACCACTGGGTGTCTTGGGAAAGCTAAGTTTTTCCTAGCAGCAGTTGCCTAAGAAACTGAGGGAGGATGAGTCATCGTGTCATGTACCACTTGAGCTGTCAGTTTGCTGACCAGGAGCTCATTGCATCTCTTGAGATCTGGGTCAGATGGAAAGAAAGAGAAGACATAGCTCTTAACCTAGGATCATGCACAGTTGCCAAAACATAATGATCTGATTTCCAGATGTTGATAACTCTCGGATTCTGGTGAAGCAAATAAAGTACTTGGTATACAAGTCTGACAAAGTTAGCGGATTTGCTTAATTTCATCTCCTTCTTCAATTTCTCTAGCTGCTTTTCCAAAAGCTTGAGTCAAGTGATTCCTCTAATTAGACTTTTGGAAAAGCAGCTAGAGAAATTGAAGAAGGAGATATAACTAAGCAAATCCGCTAACTTTGTCAGAGATAAGACATGTTGCAATGACATCCCTTAGTATTTCAAACAGGTTGTCAGCGGTATGCCTCTTAGCGTAGATGTTGATACACAAATGTAGGATACCACTTTGTATTTGCAACAGGATGGGAGGGATATTTGTGTAACTGACGACGGCACTAATGCGGATGTTGATGAGAATAATGATAAGGATGATGTTGTTTGTGTAAGTCCTGCACCAGTGGAAGCAGTTCTTGCCAGTGATAAGAAGAAGGCCATTGTCATGCCTGGGCATAGGGCCAAAAAATCCACCTCTTATGTGTGCAATTATTTTTATGCAATCCTGACAACAGTTGTCTAGCCATTTGTAGCGTTTCTAAAGCCACATCGACAATGCCTTCCTCATCAATATCCTCACTAGTGATCAGAGTTAGTCCTGCATCTAAGTCACTAAGGCTAGATGACTTCTCTCCTATCCAGTATTACGCTGAAGAATTCTTGAGCGTTAGTCCCGCTGCTGCTGCTCGGGGTGGATCTTCAACCCAGAAGTAGACCAAGACGAAGACTACTAGTAGTTTACAAAAATTGACTGTTAAACATTCCTTTGCAAGAAGAAGCAAGTATTGAAGCTGTCACCCAGTTTCAAAGCGGATCACAGACATCATGGTGACTATGCTAGTATTAGTTCTGCGTCCAATATCCACAATTAATGCAGCTGGTTTTAGACAGTTAAATGAGGTCTTCTGTCCCTGTCACCAAATTCCACCACGACAGCTTTTTACTAGAAAAGCAATTCCTCACCTCTACCAGAAGGTTCCATATAATGTAATTATTGGGCTACAAAATGCCATTCTACCTACTGTACACTTAACCACAGATATGTGGATAAGCGGAACTGGGCAAACTAAAGATTAAATGACTGTGACAGCCCACTGGGTTGGTGAATCGCCTTCAGCAGCAGGAACAGCAGCAGCATGTACCTAACAATGCCAGATTATTCTCAAGCAGGCTACTCTGTGTATCAGCGGCTTCATTAAGAGGCATACCGATGACAACCTGTTTGAAAAACTAAGGGATGTCAATGCAACATGGCTTATCCCGTTTGGACTCTCCTGAGGATATGTCGTTTATGATAACACCACCAATATTTTGAAAGCATTGCAGCTGGGTGAAATCCATCACATTCCCTGTTTTGGTCACACAATCTACTTCGTGGTACAGAGCTTTTTGAAAAACGTCAGGAAACTTGCCAGAGATACTGTCTGTGGCCCAAAAAATGTCAGGATATTTTCAGCATTCTGCAACAGCATGTAGGAAATTGCAGCAGCTGCAAGATCAATTTATTTTCCCTGCCACCAACTGAAGCAAGTGGTGGTACCAAGGTGAAATTCCACACTTGATATTCTTGTGAGGATGGAGGAACAGCGAAAAACCATCCACGCTTACTCCACAAGCCATGACAATGGGAAAGGAGGGGGAATGTATTATAGTCCAGTGCAGTGGAGATTACTTTCCATGTTGTGCAAGGTGCTGAAACGATTTGAAGTTGTCACCTGTGAACTGAGTTCAGACACTGATAACTTGAACAAAGTGTTTACCTTAATTAGACTTTTGGAAAAGCACCTTGAAAAATTGAAGGAGGAGATGAAACAAAGAAATTACGTTAAGTATGTCGGACTTGTAGATTAAGTATTTTAATCGCTTCTCCAGGATAGAAGAGTTATCAACTTCTGGAAATCGTATCACTACATTTTGGCGATTATGCTTGATCCTAGGTTTAAGAGCTATGCCTTCTTTTTATTTCCCACTGTCCCAGATCTCAAGAGATGCAATGAGCTCCTGTTGAGCAAGTTGATAGCTGTAGTGGTACCTGGCACAATGGTGTCCCCTCCTTCAGTTTCTCAGGTTACTGCTGTTATAAAAAAAACTTAGCTTTTCTAAAAGACCCAAGGATGATGCAGATGATTCAGCAGAATATTTTGACATTTGGTCTGGTTTAAAAGAATTGCCCAAAAATTGTGACAGCTCTGTCGTAAAATGAACTAAAAATTCCACGGGGAATTTTATTGTCATTTAGATCAAAGTACAGAGACTTCTGTAATGGTAGTTTCCAGCCAGGATTAATTAGTATTGAGTGATGATGAAGTACACACTGATGAGGGTGAGGATGATGACAATGTAGATTGCAGGTGCTGGGATCTAGCTGAGAGACAGAAATTAGCTGATGCTGGAATGCTTATTATTATTTGGGTAAAATGACATGTTGGCAATTTTATGTAATTCTACAGTAAAGTTTTACCTTTATTAAAGATGTGTTTTTTTCTTTAAAAAGGTACAATTTTTGTTTTTGACGTTTATGTTACTGTCACACGCGGGTGATCCCGGCACTCTTACCTGCTTCTCCGGTCCTTCCACTCCGTCCTGGCCGCCGCCATCTTCGTTTCAGGTCTGCGCATGCGCAGACCCGTCCTATTCATTTTCTCTGCTCCTCTCCTATTAGTTGATGATTTTGGGTCCAAAGTTTAAAAGGCACTTCCCCTGGATGTTTGGTGCCTGTTCTTTTAGTTACCTTCTTGGTGCTAATCGTGGCTCCCCTGTACCTGTTGACCGCAGAGCTGACACTCTAGCTCAGTACTGCACCTCTGTTCCAGTGGTAACCTGCTGACACTTCCTAGTGTTCAATGTTACCGACATTTACTAAAAGTGCTAAAGTTTGTTTTCAATCATCCTTTCAATTGCTTTGCTCTCGTATGTGTGACCATATACTTTGCTTTTCACTGGGTTCACCATCTCCAACCCACCGAGGCACCCCATATTGGTCTTGGTCTGATAAATGAACGGATCCCAGGGGTCAGCACTCATAGCCATGTATTAGCTGTAAAATTGCCACAGTTTTCCAAGCAATGGGTGGAGTTATCAAAGAAGCCATAAGTGATTTAATGAGCCATTCAATGTTTCACTGTACTGGCCGTGTGCTCTGGGTGACGGTAATTTCCTCGTCTTCATCTTCCAAATCTTCGTCTACAGGGGCCGGTGACACACCCATTTGTGTTCTCAGGTGTTTAAGCTGATCTTTAAACCGGACATATTTATCATCCCAACTCAGGGCCTCCTCTGTATTATTCTTCTGAAGCACAGTGTAGATCTCATGTACAAGCTCTCTTAAATTCGGGATCTCATCCAGTGAGTAAAATTTTAATTTAAGTAAGGTCTCCTCATTTGCATCTATATATTAGTTTAAATCACTGTTCAATGCAGCGTATTCCAACATGACAGATTCCATACTGCCCACATGTTCTTCAGGGATAAGAGGGAGGTATCCAGAAAGGAGAAGGAGATTAAAGATGTAGCACAAACAGAGATGGTTTAATAATGTAGAGTTCATTGACAGCATTATTGGGCTTAAGGCAGCTCAGCTATTGGTAGCTTATTTTGTGGGGGCCCAAACAAACCAAGCACTTCAGCCACAAAAGTGTCACTCCTTGTCTCTGTAGTGCTTGCTTTGTTAAAATGTACATGTCCTTTTCAATATCTTACATAAGGACAATTCCATCTTGCACAACTTTTCTTTTCTGCCACTGCTGTGTGGAAATGTTTCCTAGGTGTGCCATGAACTGCCGTGTGTTTCTGTAGTTGCTCTGTCGCTTAGCATCCAACTAGGTCACTGCAGTCTTTGTCTAAAAGTGTATGAAAATAATATTGTGACCTGTAAGGTGGTCAAAATTGACTGGAAATGACTGGAAATTAGTGTTGTTGAGATTAATAATAATGTAGGAACAAAAAAAGAGCAAAATTATGTGATTTTAGCATATTTTAGCTATTTTTCTAAAAAATACAGATCCAAAACCAAAACCAAAACAAGCAGACAACCTATGTAAAGATAAGTGAAGAAGCGCCAAACATAGTGTAATACCATCAGATTATAGTACATAAATGTTGTGCTCTAAAAGCCGCGTACCAAATGTATAAATATATCAGGCTTATCTGGTTAGTGATTCAGTCCAATTCCAGATCCTCTTCAGAAGATAACAGATTCATAGGTTCACTAGAACTCAAAAAAATAGCAACATAGTGTAATATGCCCATGTGACTGTTAAAAGAATTTTATTACACATCCGGGTGCATAAGCAAATGAATGCCCGTACATTAAAATGTAAAACATATAGCTTATCTGATTGAGTCCTCAAACCTTTTGATAAAGTCTTCCCGATGAAACGCGTTAAGGTTTGAGGAGGCATCGCTTCTGAAGGTTTGAGGAGGCATCGCTTCTGAAGGATCGAGGAGGCATCGCTTCTGCTGTTTATCCTATGGTCCCCTATATAGGTGTTACAACTCTGTCTGTCATTTGTACCTAGCAGCAGTACCTCATACCACCAGAGGTGCTGCTGTTCTGCTCCTGAACTCTGCAACATACCTGAAGGAGTTAATCTTCTTACCTGAGGATTAATTAGAACTGCACCTGTCACACTGCTTTTAATACCTGCCTCAAGCTGTGCTCTGTGCAGTTCATCCCGTTTGTTCCTGACTGCTACTACCTGCTCCTGTTCTTTTGTTATATACCTGCTGGACTGACCTTCTATGTATGACCCCTGCCTGTTTCTTGGACCTTGCCCGCTTGCCTGAGACCCAGAATCATTTACTTGTACTTTGGACCACGCTGTTTTGCCTGTTGCCCTGATCTTTCTGCCTGACTTCTGGACCTCGCTTATTTGCCTCATCTCAACCTGGCTATTTGGATTTATTGTCTGATCACTGCTTGAACCCTGGACTCTATCTGCTCTCCTGGACAGCCTTGTGCCTTTTGGACTGGGGTAAAATGTATTATATCAGTACCTGCCATTGTTACTATACAGTCTCTTTAGGAAACCTGTTCAAACCTGTGGATCTGAGTCATCTTTTGTTTGTGTATTCACTTTAATAAAGACACTTTGCTTTACATTTTTGTTGCTATTCGTAAATACACTGGGATTCATAACAATAGGAAAACTCTTTGGGATACCTGTATTTGAGGACTCAATCAGATAAGCTATATGTTTTACATTTTAATGTACGCGCTCAAAGCTGACTTGGACCTGTTGCATATCGTTCGGTTCTGAGCATGTGCAAATTGATTTTTGCAAACGATACGCTCAAAACAGCCAGATACATGCCTTATTGACTCAGCCCCATAGAGAATATACATGTGTTCATAGGAAGTGAAACTAGGTTATAGGTCTGTCATATACATATTATTATTATGCAAAAAATAAATTCTATGTTCAATTTTTGCTTACTATTTCATTTACCCTCAAAACTCTATAATGCTTATTTTTTATTTTAGAGACGTCTGCACGTGATAAAACCGCACCAAGTATCTCTCCAGGTAAGTATTTTGCATTCACTGAGCTAATTATAAATGGCAATATTATTATCTTTATATATATGGCTCCACAAAAGGTCTGGAGCACAGTACAAGACAGCAGTATACAATAAACAGACAGCAACAATCCCTAACACATTATATAATGCATGGAAAACAAAAGACTGCAAAGACCAGACATACTGATTAAACAATA
This sequence comes from Mixophyes fleayi, assembly GCF_038048845.1. Classification (NCBI taxonomy): domain Eukaryota; kingdom Metazoa; phylum Chordata; class Amphibia; order Anura; family Limnodynastidae; genus Mixophyes; species Mixophyes fleayi. The sequence goes on from NC_134412.1 coordinate 27,714,400, forward strand.
CACACAGATAGCTTGGTAATGGAGATCAAGTTATTTATGGAACAGTGAGTGAGAGTGATGGTAAAGTCCAATGTGACCTAGGCTTGGGCTCCAGAAGAGAGGGCTAAGGAAGCAGGCGTAGAGGTACAGAGGGTAATGGAATAGAAGGAGAAAACAAGGACATTTCCTCAATACAGTTTCTTCAACATAATTCTTATTTATATCAGGATTTAGTAATAAATAAGATGAAAACAACAAATTTTATGGGGCAAATTCAATTGATAAAAAATCCGCACGTGGTGTCTCTAGAATGACCCCGAGACACTTCATGTGGATTTTTCTTTCAGAAAAAACGCTCATTTTTTACCCTAGTAACAGTAAAAATGCGCGGCCGCAATGTTCTGAGGAACATTGCAGTCAATTGAATCTGCCCCTATGAGTGGTATTTTGTATCATTATGTTAGTTCTTCCATAATCATTTTTATTCCTGGAATAGAACAAAAGTGAATAATCGAACATATTTCTGTGAATAGACAAGCACCCATTCCCCTTGGTACTGCATTGTGGGGGCCAGAGGCACCAGATCTGTGCAGTTTGTTTGTACTTGAGCACCCCCAATATTTGTACTGGCCGCTGCCACTAATACTTTTGATTTGCTAACAATGAGGGTCTTTCTAACATTGAGGGTTTTCTTTTAATAAAATCTTGACTGACTACAACTTCTCTAAATTTTGTTTACTTGTTTTTTAGTTCTCTTGGTTCCTGTTATTTCATCTCTATGTGGTGTCCTCGTTTTGGTGCTTTTAGTAATCATCTTGGTTTACGTCAAAAGGAAAAACAGTAAGTACTACTATGTGCCAAGCAGATACTGTAACTCATTTACTACATTACTATAGCAAGCACAAAGCAAAACAACATTTTTTAAATGAACAGATTAAAATCCGTACTTTGCTGAATAGAATCTAACAAGAATGCAGTAAATATAGACAACAATACAGATTTTCTCCTTATTGACTGCTCTATGGGGCTGCAATTGATACACAAGTTCATTCAGAAAATTATAAAACCAGACTCATTGTAAGTTCTGAAGTTAATTGTATGCCACACAATGCTTACCATAGAACAGTATGGAAAAATTACTGATTGTGTTGTAAACAGTTAATGAAGTTTACAACTTGCACACAATTAACCAGAGGCACGTGTTTCATATGTCCATAAGCAACTATATTTTGATCCTCTCTTCAAAAAAAGGATATAATAATAATAATAAATATACCAAAGTAAACTTATTCAGGAGAGCAAAGCGAGACTTCCATATTGTTTACTTTCTAACAATATAATACAAATATTTCTCATCCATGAACCTTATTCCACTAGAAGATATAGAAGTGACATTTTATACTACTGGGAAGGGAAATTGTGCAAAGCAAGCCATAGTTGAACAGTATTTATAACAAAATAAATGTCTTTTCTTAATCAACAGAACCTTCTGAACAGAAAAAAAAGAACGGGTATGTAAACATTAGTGTAATTTATTTATTATCCCTCTATATGTTAAATGTAAGCTAAAATGTTCTGGATCACGAGCAACACAAGAAAGGATCTGACACTTCTAGATTGTTATCATGAAAAACTAGTTTTCGTCCTAGAGGCTAATAAGGTTTCTGAAGCTTCTCAGAAGTATGCTGTGCTGCTTAGTGTGCTAGGACTCTGTCTTCAGTTGTACCTCTGTGCTACCAGAGATGCTGCTCTTATACCTGGACAGTTTCTCCCTGCCTGCAAGAGGTTAAACCCTCATCATCAGATCAGGATCATGATCACCTGTTTCCGGCCTTCTTAAGACTGCCTTTTCCAACAGGCCAGTGCCAGTTCATCTATCTTTGCTGCTGCTGGTTCCTCAGTGTACTCCTGTGTTCTGATCCTGACTGGCTCCCTGGTAATTGACTCCTGCTTGTTCATACGTTCTACACCTACTCTTGTGACCCAGCTCACGGCTTTGTTTTGACCTTGCTCCTGCCTACTCCTTGGTACCTTTGTGGATTTGTCAGTTTCTGACCTCTGTCCTGTCTGAACCTCTTTTTGCCTCACTCTCCGGCGAACACCAGTCTTACTCCAGTGGTTAAACCAGTCCATCCTTTGTGTCTGGGACCCAGCATCTCCAGCTACAGAGCCAAACCTGGTAATCCTTCTACTTCTTGCTGCAGATCACCCCTTGTGTGCAGGAATCTGCATTTATCATTATTCCTGCTATTTTTGCAATTGTGAACCTGCTGCCTCTATGATCTGTTTCCCAATAACCATTCACTGCATCTGTTACTTTTTGTGTCATCAACCAATCAGATGCTAGCTGTCATTTTGTAGACTGTGCTAAATAAAGGATAACTAGAATCTGATTGGTTGCTATAGGCAACATCTCCACTTTTTCAAACCCGCAGTTTAGTAAATATGCCCCATTGTCTGGTACAAAAACATCCAGAGGCACGTTTCTACTAAACCAGGGGTGATCCTGCCAAACAAGAAAAGACTCTGCTACTGTAATCATAAAAAGCTGGAAAACAATGAATGTTTGTTTGTGATGACTTATAAAACATGACATCTTATTTCATCATTACAGTGAATTTCCACCAAGTATCAAAGTAGAAGGTACAAATGAAGCGACTTGTAAGTAACACAGCAACAAAACTAAAAACACAACAACTTTTGAAGATTATGTATGTTTTCAACCAGTTACATTGGGAATTAGGTAAAAGTAGCAGTGAACAACATTATCAAAACTGTACCACAGAATATTAGCTTTGTTCATTTCATTCATCAGGCTGTGGAATTTCACACGTTTCTCCAGCGGAATGTGGAGGGTTCTGTTCAGAATTCCTGCTATCATTTTATTCCACCTTCAATTCAAACCGCACCTCACAGCAGAATAAATTGACACTGTTGTCATTCCAAAAGCCCTATCCTTAGCGGAGTAGAACTGCTCCTTGGCCAGCTGCTTCCTCTGCCTATGTCTGGGCCTAGCCCTGGATATTAATTGTAATCCAGTGGTCTATAATATTAAAAATAATAATTTGCACAGCAGACTAACCAGGAATAAAGGACTGCACATTCAAACATTACATAGATGAGTCAAATAAAAATAAAATATAATTTTTAGCAGTATCTATTTGACTGTTTTTGAAAAGAAATATACAATGGAAGTAATGTTTATTCCCAATGACAGCTTGAGAAACAGAAAGTGTTGTAAAAGAGTAAAACAGCCCTAAAGTGAATATATTTATATTTACAGCCCTCAAAACACCAATTTAATATGTCTAACCTAAAGCCTCATCAGCGTCAGTAAGTGTAGTTAATGACTTCAAATGTGCATCATTTTTTGCAGACTCTTCAATTGAAGAAAGCAAGAACAATGTGACGCCTAATGTAAGTAAACACCTCACACATCTGGCCTTAGATAGGGAGATACACAGCTGTGTTGATCTGGTCTGGTACCACGTATGAACTTTTACCAGAGTTGTTCGAAATGATGTCCTAGACATTGCAAGTTAATACGCCATAAACTAGAGATTGTGTACTCCACATGCTTGTGCCCTTCTAGCAAACATCCCCTTTACCATTATTTTACTGGAAAAAATAGGTGGTTGGAAAATACCAAACAGTAAAATAATTACATTAAAAAATAAATATAAAACGAATGTGTTGATGCTGCCTCATATTATTTAAAGAACTAAGTCATACATGTAGAAAAAAAGACTTATGTGTTCAAAACATTATACTATTATTAAAGGGACTAAGTCAGATAGGCCATCAGCAGGTATCTAGAATAATATGACTCACTGATTCCTATTGGCCTATCATGGACCATGGAATACCAGCCTGGGGGTAAATGTATCAAGCTGAGAGTTTTCCGGCGGGTTTGAAAAACCAATCAGATTCTAGCAATCATTTATTTAGTACTTTCTACAAAATGACAGCTAGAATCTGATTGGTTGCTATAGACAACATCTCCACTTTTCAAACACGCCGGTAAACTCTCAGCTTGATACATTTACCCCCTGGACTGGCATTGATTTATGTGTGTCTGATGGGTAATTACAACTATTTGTTTACCCTTTTTGATTGCCAGGGTGGGAAAAAAATGTTTTATATTGATTTTAATTCATACCTGCCAACCGAACTTCTGATCAGCATGATAATAATATGACAGTGTCTCTATCCACTTATTTTCCAGCTGCAATAACTTGTGCTGACACTAAAGGCATTTTGTTAATATCAATAAGCATTAAGAGCTATTATTTCACAATAATACATATCAAATGCATGCAAAATCATCATTATTGGTATCAGGGATGGGTCAGTGGGGCAACTGGTGGCCTAGTTTGGGTGCCATATTTGGAAATGTACAATATAGACCCCTTTACCTTGCAGCCAAGTGTAAAATAAAAAGTCCAGTATGTCCATTGAGGCTTTAGTGTAAAATGTAAAGCCCAATCCCTGGTGGCCCAGTGTAAAATAGAGTCAACTCTATTGAAGGCAAATAGCAGCAAATAGACAATCATAGTCTAGTAGACAGGACACTGCATGCTATCTACCAATAATAGAACACGCTGATATCACTACTAAATTAAAATTGGTCTCTGGAATTCAGTAAAGAAGAAGAAACAGAACTGCAATTTGGAAGTGTTGAGGAGAGGAAACAGAGCTGCTATAAGTCTATACTAGAACAATCTGGTAGCAGCGCTGGGAACTGGTGAGAGCATCCTATTTCAGTGCTTTCTTTGGATCTTTTCTGGAAGTGGTCTGACAAGGGGAAGTTAGGGGTATCAGTGGTGTACCATGTGACCTATACATAGGAGATGTAGCTGAACCTGAACCAACTGTTGTACTTGTCTCTGTCTCTGTCAATGCCCAGCCCTACTACAGTAATTAATTATAATACAGTGGCAAAAATATAAAGATTTGTACAGTGGTATGTAATATTAAGATAAAGCTTTGTACAGAGTAGCAATCCCAGTTCTCATTAGGGTGAAGCTTGATTTGATGTCAATGAAGGTAAGGACAGCACATTCAAACATTACATATATGGGTCAACATGAAAACTTACTATATACCAGACTTTTTTGAGGTATCTGCTTGTCAAATTTAAAATAAATAAGTAAATTGGGAAATTGGATCTTCTTAGAGACAGACTGATTAGCCAGAAAGCCCTAATATTGTCTATATATTGCAGAAATTGAGACTCCTTACTCCAGACTGCTTATCAGTAGCTGATATATTTTTAGCATAAAACAGCATAACATAAACATAATAGGGTCCTCGGCTCCTGACACACGAATTATACCCACATTCCCTAACTATTGTCCGGCTGCTAGCCAGCGTCTGAAGCCCCGCCCCCAGATCCCACAATTCTTTTATACACTCACACACCACAGCAATCACACTTATGTTGTGCACCTGTGTGTCTGTGTGCTGTGGGAAAGACTGAGGGCTAGATTTACTAAGCTGCGGGTTTGAAAAAGTGGGGTTGTTGCCTATAGCAACCAATCAGATTCTAGCTGTCATTTTGCAGAAGGTACTAAATAAATGAAAGCTAGAATCTGATTGGTTGCTATAGGCAACATCCCCACTTTTTCAAACCCGCAGCTTAGTAAATATAGCTCTGAGTGGGAGTTTAACACTGTCTGCAGCCTGTACCTGCAAACTCTTTGGGAGTTTACTTCTCCCTATGTAGGAGAGGTGTGGAAAATAACCTAATAACTCTCTTTGCCACTATATATATATATATATATATATATATATATATATATATATATATTATACACATATACACATATATTATACACATATATGTGTATGTACACACACGGATATATGAACTTGTCTGCATGATGGCTTAGTAATGATCTTGCAACCTGATATCAAAGAGGATCTTTCAGAATTGATCTTACTCAAGAGGAAATACCAAAAAGGGGAAGAACTGGAAATGTTTTGATTAGTATCATGTGTTAAATATTTGTGTCTTTGGCCATGGCTTTCATGTATACATCCAAAGAAGGGTCCATTTGCTGCTCACTTTCTCAGTTCACGTTCAAGGTTCGACATTGACGTTAAAATAATATTTCTGAATAATTTTTATTTTTACACACTATTTAAATAATGCTTTTTAAATAATACAAAAGTATTTTAACATATTTTTTTTTTTTTTTATATTCGAACAGTGAACACTACAGTGTTCAAGTTAGATTTTCTCAGAGGTCCATCGAGGATCACCATTAAAATCAGTTGAAATGTAGAACATGGTCAAAAACTCTTGAGCATGGTCGAACCTGTTTGACTTTAGTAAAAATTTTGTAAAAATTCTTTCAACCGGTCTAAAATTCAAGAAATGTTGGCAAATCTTAAATTTTTTTTCACTGATTCCAAATATGCAGAAAAATTTGGTAGAGGATTGGGTCCATATCAACTATAGATCAGTCTCATTTGCACTCACGCCTCCTACCATGGATAGTTCAGGTGCAGATTTGCTCACTTTAGCTGGAATTGCTCCTAACTCTAAAGGGCGAGCCCTTTGTGTTTTAGAATAAAGATAACAGATAAAGTAAATGTATGTTTGTGCTTGATATTTCAGGTAGAGGTGAATATGCAGGGCACAAATGTGGATGATGATGGAATTACCTATGCCACACTAAACAACGCTGCCCTAAATAAGAAAACCGCATCTAACACACCTGATGACACCAGCCTATATGCAGAGGTCAAAAAACCTAATAAAAGAAATTAAATAAAATCTTCTTTGTTCAATGCTTCTAATGGAATCAATTTTTAATATAAATCATGTTCTATTGAAACTAATTTCTCTTCAGTAATAGAAGGGACCTCTTTCGTTAAAGCTTGTATTTCATCTTATATGATTTCCAATAAAGTTTCTATTTGTTTATGTTGTTGTTTTTCTTTTCTTTTAGCTATAGAACAATAACTCTTACTCTTCCCTTGGTACCAACTTATGTTTGTGAAATTTACATTTTAAGCAATTCCCTGCATGAAGATGCCCCGCAATAACCCTCTGCTCCCCAGAAACTTCTGATTGAATCTGTAACATAGCGATATTTTCTAGAAATTCTTACTTATTCTGGTCATTTAAAAAGACCATAATGCTTTTAGATGATATCATCATCATCAACATGTATTTATATAGCACCATCATATTCCGTAGCGCTTTACAATTGGGGACAAACACAGTAATGAACGATACTGGGTAAAACAGACAAAGAGTTAAGAGATCAATGCAAGCTTACAATCTATAGGTCAATGAGAGTCGGGTACATTAGGTTAAATCTACATACTGCATATTAGTCCAGCCAGATTGCAAAGGTAAAAAGTGATTCATATGCTATGTGATCCAGTCACACAGCAATGTTGGTCTGGGGTCAGACGATTGTGTTGTGTGAATTGTGCCTAGGGTGGTATTAGGGTAATCTAGTGAGGTTAAGAGCTTGGTTGAGGAATATTATAAGCTTTCCTGAAGAGGTGGGTTATCAGAGAACGCTTGAAAGTTTGTAGACCAGAGGGAAGTTTTATTGTACAATAGTTGGGTGGGTTCTGTAATCACTTGGGGTAATAGTCATTGTTAGGTAAAATAGTCAAAGTACTACTTCACATAGATGGGGCACTTACTGGGTCTCTTCGCAGATTTTCACCTATTCTCCAATACTGTTTTTATTAATATTTTTTGTGCTATTGTTGATTTGAAAGGAGACACAGTGACCTGCCGCCATGGACAGTGGGGAAATGGGACAATTATAAAACAGGTACATTATGTGGGTAAGGACTCCCATCTAGGTAGATAACTGTGATAATAGAAATATTGTTTAAACAAAAACTACCAAAAATGCTGAATCACTAAACAAGAAACAAAGAAGTACCATATTGTGTATAGCAGATGTTCATGTGGAAGAGGGCACAGCTAAAATAAGAGGTGTAAGTGTGGGTCAGAGTGGAGATCGGGACAGGTGTCAGGGTGCATTAGTGTGAATAGTGTCATCAGGCATAAGGTAGGTTCCATAAGTGGGGAGCAGCACGGGAGAAGTCTTGAAGGCAGGAGTGAGCGATGGGTACAAGAGATGAGACAAGGCATAAGAATATTTTGATATGAGATTGGAGCATGAAGGGGTGGTGTTGTTGAGGACTTTGTAAGTAAGGGTGAGTAATTGTATTCCTGAGGACACAGGGAGCCAGTGTAGGGATTTGCAAAGTTGTGCTTCAGATGTAGAGCGTTGAGACAGAAAGATCGGCTTGCAGCGGCGTTTAGGATGGATTGAAGTGGGGATACATCCCCTTCCTCAAAAAGCATACATCCTAAACAAACTGTATATGTTTGTTAGGTGTCAATTGTTACATAAGCTTCCTGCAGAAGTATTATTTTTGTCTGCAGATGCAAACACAGTCATCTGGAAAGCCTGGTTAGCAAGTTTTGAATACTCACCAAATCTTGCTAGCATTTGCTATTACTAAATATGATCGTTCTTCCAGCAGTTTGTCACCAGTTTTAGATAATGAGTCTTAATTCATTTGTAATATGCTTCTTCCACTTTAAAACTATTTGTGTATATGATGTGGCTTAACATCATACACAATGACACTGTAAAACCCAAATAAATCACTGTTCTCATTATTCCAAGAGTGAGGAACTTATTGCCGCCCCCAAGATTTGCACAATTATTTACTTCTGCTTTAAACATATTTCCTGATGAACTTAGTACATAACAGCCATGCAGTAAATGGTGATTATCATCAGTTAAATACAGTCCATATTCAGCATACACCCTCCCTCAAAAAACATTGTACATCCTAAACAACCTGTTTAGATGTTTGTTTAGGTGTTAATTGCTACATAAGCTCCTCAGAGATGCGGGCAGGTTTTTATTGCCACACTTGTAAGTCGAGCAATTTCTTGAGTAAAATATTTTGGCTACATAGAGCATCTATTTTTCATCTCTGTGCCATGATAGCACCTAACCTAACCATGATAGTTCCTATCTGTCCAGGCAATGGGAATGTGTTGGAGGTCAAACAATCAGGACAAAAAGTGTAGCCTGGGTTGGTTACCGTTAATGCAGGGTGTCAGGATAAAGCATAGATCTGATATGCTGAAATAGAATATTGGATGTCAGGACCCAAATAAATCTTTATCTGAATTGAACATCAGGTGAATTTAGGTATTCATGCAAAGGTGTGACCGAATGAGCCCAGGAACAGGTAATTGAGTTAGGTAAACCCTTTGTGCAGAGACCAGCTTTAGATATGCAGATCACAGACATCCATTATATTTGATCATGTATTTCCCTAGCTAATTTACTTCCCTTCAATAGGTAGTATAAACACAAACTAACCCCTAGGTGTAAATTAGAGAGCTTGCAGTTATTTACAAGGGATAATTCATAACTGCAGGGTAAATAGGTTGTATCAAATGAATCCATTGATAAGCTAGTGTAACAGTAAAAGACGCAGAGTCTGAGGTAATGGTGTTTGGAGGTTTTTACATCCCAGTGTGAGGAGATAAGCCTGCCACTGTTAGCAGCTTCCAGGACATAGCACTGTTTGCTTGTGACACTTGAATAGACTTGTAGGTACCGCTCAGCATGTGGTCTGGCTCAATGAGGCCAGGGGATAACATAGCCTATATGTAATACTGTATAGACAGAAAGAATTCCGTTTTAAAATATGCCACTTAAAATCAATAAAAGCAGAGATCAACCACCTATACCTCAATAGCATGAGGAAGGGCAGCTCATATGTTAAATTAAGAATTCTGCCCCACAGAAAAATGAAGAAAAGGAGTGGAAGCTCTGCAAATGCCCTGTACTTAGGCATGTTTGATATGAAAAGATGTACAAAGTCATAGGGGATTGGTTAATGATAAAATTGGATCGATGTAACGCTGTCCAGGACAAATATATCACATTGTAGAATTGGTTAATAAATCAGTCAACAGGTAAATTTGGTTTGAAAAGGTGTCCCAGGACACAACCCCGATTAGCATTAACCCTGCCCCTGTGAATGCCGCACCCATTTGAGGTTGCTTAAAAATCTGTGTTCTGAGGGAACAAATTGTCAGACTTTTGGGGATCAATCTAATTGAAGGACTGTCCATTATTTCTGCCTGCCCCAGGCATACAGATTATTATATGTAAGTAATGCTCTGTACGTTATCTCTTTTATTTTAAACTGTTTTGCTTGTTATGTCAAATTTATTATTTGTTTATTCATTATTTTTCTTTATATCTGTATGCCCTGTACCTTTTGTATATTAAATCTAAAATTTAATAAGTTGCGTCCTTGATACTCTAAAGAATCCATAGCCTGTGTAGAAGAGAGATTGCTTATCCAGGTTACCCAGTGTGTGACTGGTTGATACATTTGATTAACAAGCTGTGTGTGCTTGTATGTACATTTGTGTAACAGTCTGGAGGTGTGAAGAGTTAACCCTGTGGGTGCTGGTGTGAGTCTTGCTAGTTTGTGGAACTAGGAGCCTGTGTGCCAGCGTGGGACAGTATATTGGGGTCCTATTGCCCATAACCAATAGGTGGTGGCTGTACCTGAAGTGTCTGGGGGGTGTGAGAGCGCTGTGTTTGGGGGCGATTCCGTAGGTCTAAGAACCTGTGTGGTAGGTGAGAGAGACTGCGGGCTGAAATCGTGTGTGACCTCATACAGCAAACACCCCAACGTCACGGCAGCTGGGAGTTCGTGACAAATTGGTGGCAGCGGTGGGATGATTTAATTTCTTAGAGTATTAAGTGCATGGTTTAAGCAATTAACCCTTGCACTTATAAACTGATTGTAACCTTGCGAGGAATACAATAGTTTTACAAGGACGAAACTCAGGGCTATAATTTTTGAAGACATACGTGCAAAGCAGTTCCCTTCCCTTCTCTCTTGTTTTTCTTTTCTATCTTTTATTTTGCAAAGTGACTGCAAGGATGGCAGCTGCTTACAAGAAAAAAGCCAAAGAAGTTTTAATTGCCCTGTGTGAGCAGCGAGGTCTCGACTGGACAGATAAAACTAAAAAGGAGCTGGTTCACGCATTATTGGAGGATGATGCACAGAAGCAATGTGATATGGAACCTGAGCTGGGGAGCAAGACAGACCCAGAGGATCAAGGTGTGGATAATGTCACTGAACCAGAGGATCCAAGTAGGTACATTTTCATAAATCCAAAGAATCCACTTGTCATGATGAGTATGGCAGAGCTAATTGAAGAAGCTCAGCTGCGAGGTTTCTCCTGCCACAACAAGACACGCAGGGAGATCATCGAACACCTCGACTGGGAAGAGGAAAGCCCGATACATCCTTTCAGCGAGTATCGCATGATGGTCCTTATTCCGGGCTACACGATGAGTCTTATGGAACGGCTGGACTACCTGGAGGAGAGTTTTGAATACGCTCAGGAAGAGGTATCTTTCAGGGGTGGACTTCATACCCCATTCTGGCTAGATCAGTGTCGCCGGGTGGCTGACGAAAGGCAGCACCTGCAGCAGCTTCTTTCACAAGCTGTAGCAGTAATCGCCCAGCCTGTAGGGGTGGCCCACGAGGAAAAGGTACCCCTGCCAGCTACAGATAACATGGAATATGCTACCGAGATTTTGCATCCAGAGGCCCCTTTTAATCTGCTGGGGGAAGCTGATGATGCTAGCAGCATACTACCAGATGCTGCACAGAATTTGCTATTGGAGGAGGCTGATTTTAAAGAGGACATAATTGTTGAGAAGACTATTTCTGGGGGAAAAAGGGAAGTGCCTGAAGATATTCCCACAAATGTTTTAGTAGTTACTGATCTTGGATGGTTAAATTCTCAGTATGTTCCCGCAAATGTTGTTCCTACTATCTCTAATTCTGTTACACCATGTGACTCAGCCCAGATAGTATGGGATAATGCTGAACCTGCCAATGATGTGACTTTGTGTAAAGAACCTGAACTGTTCTGTAATCATTTTGCATCTGGTGCTGTGCGAGTGAAATGTGATGATGAGAAGCTGATACGTGCCAGTGTTAACTCTGGCAATTATGATGATTTACGGGAAGAACCCGAGGTGCCAGGATGTGATAAGGAAAGAGAATGTCTTATTGGACCTACTGCCTATAATGAGGATAATGTCAATAACAGTATTGTGTTAGACTCCAAACCTGTTTTTACACTGACATCTTGTCATGGGATAGGGACAGCGGACATTGTTATTGCAGATGTTGGCAGTAATACTGGTGTAGATAATATGCTTACTAGAAATGGGACAGATGACAATGTGATTAATTCTGTTGTGCTAGAGAAAGACAATGTTTCTACCCAGGTAATGTGCTCGGAAGATGCTGTACCAGGTAACTGGGAGGGAGGGCAGAGTGAAGATGTATATTCTGTGCCTGAACCAGCTGCATACAGAGCGATTGAGCATGTGGGGGAGACACATAGTCCTGACCAACGGGAAGTAGCGAGTGACAGCAATTCTTACTTTGTTGCTGGGACCTGTAGTTCGAATGTTCACCACTCAGATCTACATCTGAGTTCTGACCATTCGTCTGAGTTTTCCATAGAGACAGGGGGGTCAGTTGCTAGCCCACACTCACTTAGCCAGCCGTCTAACGGCTTAGAGGAGATAGATGAGGGGCCCATACTCCCGGCTACTCTACATCCCCAGATAGATGAGTCCAAGGGGGAGGGGAGTGTCCTGTTATGTAGGCCCCAAGATAAGAAGTGCATAGGATGTCCCACTGACAGGGAAGGTTGTAACTGGGGAGCAGGGCAGAGTAGAAGTAGGTATTCTGCTGTGCCAGCCTTAAGGGGTTCCCACTTAGAGGTACAGTATCAGGAATTCCTGGCCATTTTTCCCTCAGGCTTTCACTTAGAAGACATGAGGATTAGAGACAAAGTGCACACTGTAACAGGGTTGGTACATGAGAACGTGATGCAGGCCCAGACCAGCCAGAAGCAGTGGTATGATTCCCCTGCCAGGATGATAGAGAGAAATTTTCATGATAATCGGTTGAAGGCTCATAATGACAGTGAGAGCCAGCTAGCAGCAATTACAGTGGACCCAGGGGGAAATTAGATGAGATGATCTTGGGCACTGACCTGTCAGTCAATGCCCATGCCATCTCTTGAAGGGGGGAGATGTCAGGATAAAGCATAGATCTGATATGCTGAAATAGAATATTGGATGTCAGGACCCAAATAAATCTTTATCTGAATTGAACATCAGGTGAATTTAGGTATTCATGCAAAGGTGTGACCGAATGAGCCCAGGTACAGGTAATTGAGTTAGGTAAACCCTTTGTGCAGAGACCAGCTTTAGATATGCAGATCACAGACATCCATTATATTTGATCATGTATTTCCCTAGCTAATTTACTTCCCTTCAATAGGTAGTATAAACACAAACTAACCCCTAGGTGTAAATTAGAGAGCTTGCAGTTATTTACAAGGGATAATTCATAACTGCAGGGTAAATAGGTTGTATCAAATGAATCCATTGATAAGCTAGTGTAACAGTAAAAGACGCAGAGTCTGAGGTAATGGTGTTTGGAGGTTTTTACATCCCAGTGTGAGGAGATAAGCCTGCCACTGTTAGCAGCTTCCAGGACATAGCACTGTTTGCTTGTGACACTTGAATAGACTTGTAGGTACCGCTCAGCATGTGGTCTGGCTCAATGAGGCCAGGGGATAACATAGCCTATATGTAATACTGTATAGACAGAAAGAATTCCGTTTTAAAATATGCCACTTAAAATCAATAAAAGCAGAGATCAACCACCTATACCTCAATAGCATGAGGAAGGGCAGCTCATATGTTAAATTAAGAATTCTGCCCCACAGAAAAATGAAGAAAAGGAGTGGAAGCTCTGCAAATGCCCTGTACTTAGGCATGTTTGATATGAAAAGATGTACAAAGTCATAGGGGATTGGTTAATGATAAAATTGGATCGATGTAACGCTGTCCAGGACAAATATATCACATTGTAGAATTGGTTAATAAATCAGTCAACAGGTAAATTTGGTTTGAAAAGGTGTCCCAGGACACAACCCCGATTAGCATTAACCCTGCCCCTGTGAATGCCGCACCCATTTGAGGTTGCTTAAAAATCTGTGTTCTGAGGGAACAAATTGTCAGACTTTTGGGGATCAATCTAATTGAAGGACTGTCCATCATTTCTGCCTGCCCCAGGCATACAGATTATTATATGTAAGTAATGCTCTGTACGTTATCTCTTTTATTTTAAACTGTTTTGCTTGTTATGTCAAATTTATTATTTGTTTATTCATTATTTTTCTTTATATCTGTATGCCCTGTACCTTTTGTATATTAAATCTAAAATTTAATAAGTTGCGTCCTTGATACTCTAAAGAATCCATAGCCTGTGTAGAAGAGAGATTGCTTATCCAGGTTACCCAGTGTGTGACTGGTTGATACATTTGATTAACAAGCTGTGTGTGCTTGTATGTACATTTGTGTAACAGTCTGGAGGTGTGAAGAGTTAACCCTGTGGGTGCTGGTGTGAGTCTTGCTAGTTTGTGGAACTAGGAGCCTGTGTGCCAGCGTGGGACAGTATATTGGGGTCCTATTGCCCATAACCAATAGGTGGTGGCTGTACCTGAAGTGTCTGGGGGGTGTGAGAGCGCTGTGTTTGGGGGCGATTCCGTAGGTCTAAGAACCTGTGTGGTAGGTGAGAGAGACTGCGGGCTGAAATCGTGTGTGACCTCATACAGCAAACACCCCAACGTCACGGCAGCTGGGAGCGCGTTCGTGACACAGGGTTACAAACAACTTGGGGTCCTCCTACAAAAGCACTAACGCTAGGCTATGGCAGGCTGGGCTGGTCAATGTGGGTCCCCCTTGTAAAAATCTGAACCAGCCCCAGCCTGTCTAGAATGGGCCCACAAACAAATCTGTCATTCGCTGAGACAACCACATAAGATCTATATGGGAGTAACCAATCAGTGGGCTTTTAAAATATGTGCAACTTAAAATACACACATTAGACTGCAATTTTGTTTTATTTGTTGTATTTTTATCTTTTAATCAATGTGTTCTTATTACAATTGTTGCAAGTGTTTTAATTTATCCTATGTCAAACTGTTTACACCTGTACTTTGTAAATGATTCAAGGCAACACACCATAAAGACAGCAAGAAGTTTAGTCTTATACACTCATCTGAGTAGCTTTATTTCTACTTCGACGTGTTAGACAGAACAACATTTTGACATTTCACTTCTTCCGGGACGTAATAATACTTAGCATGGTGTTTATTACAATTATATATACTTTTACATGTTAATTAATTTAATGTACTCAGTTGAGTAAATATATTTTATTACATAAAATAGATGGCATCCAATTTATTTAAAACTATTGCATCTTTGTGTGCCTGCATATCACTTACTACTCATGTAAAGGGGATATTTCACCAAAAAAGATGGTTCAATTCAAATAATTCCCTCTAGCAAATAAATTACTTAAAATATTATAAATGTATTTATATGCACATTTTATACTTCTTATTATATAGTTAATAATTTCTTATAAAAACAATTTGTAGAATTATCTATTTGCATTCAACAAAATTAGGTGTAGATTTACTAAAACTTTTAAAAATAAAAAAATGTGAATCTGTTACCCATAGCAACCAATCAGATTCTAGCAATCCCTATCTTGTACTGGATTGGTTAGCCATTAGTGCAGTCAAATGCACCCATCTCCACAGTCTTGTGATAGAATCATTAAACATATATCAAATGAACATGAATTTCTTATCATGTGTCAAAAGCATTTATTACAAGTATCATAAAATCTCTACACACTAAATGAGCCTATTACACTGTGACACATTTGAAGATTCAAAGAGCCAGAGCGATCTCTTCCTAAGGAAAAACAATTAACAACATTATTTCATTTAAACTACAACTACTTACTTACATTTACTTATATATTATATTTTGCTTTGTAATATACCCCCTATAGAGCTGACAAACAGAAAACATACTGTACTAATCTGCAGCCGCTTTACAAACCACTTCTGCTTTTCCTCCATTAGTTGAAAGCAATGGATATATTAACCCTCCATATGCCACAACATGAAGTCTTCAAAAATCAATGCACGCAAGAATAACAATTAAAACCTGAAACAACCTAAAGATGCAGTGTAATAGAAAATAAACGTACTATTATATAAACACATCTAAACACATCTTTCTACATATATTTGCTGAAATTCTAAAAGTGTCACTTATACCAATGAAACAATATTCAACTATAATTATAAAGTGATAAGCTATTTGTGACACAATTGGGAGTCATAGTGGGCCTGATTCAAATACGATAGGTGCCGTATTTTGTGTAAAATTGCACTGCGCGTGGGCAGAACCCGGCCAAACGCCAGTGAGCACAATAACATCCAATTCATCTTCAAGCACAAAAGACCCTTACGGCAGCCAACGATTTCAGGGGCTGAACAGAAAGGGAATAATTGTATACATGTAGACAATGTACAAACTCAAGCACACACAGCAGCGCTCGATCAAGCTTTGGGCATCTCAGGGTATGTGTTTTTCTGTCGTATCACTTGCACCAGCAACAGGTCGGGTGCAAGTGCTGAGTGATAGTGATGATGAACGCATATGCATGCTAGAACGTGTGTTTGAAATCAGCAGCAACTGTAAATGCATTTTATTTACAGTAGACATTAGACATAAGCGGTTCGGATTGGATGAAATCCAACAAGATCCGTCATTGGGGATCCGATTGAAAACTGTCGCGGCTCGGCTTTGCGCCAGATTCGTATTTCAAAACGTTGCAAAACGTCATTTCGGGAAATGTTTTTTGCAAAACTCGCAATATATATATAGTCCTCTCTCGTTTTCTCAAGTGCCATTTTAGAACAGACAGTGTAGGGAGGAGGTTAGCTGTGGTGCTCTGCTCTGAAAATATCGTTCAGGGTGATATAGAGGGACCTAGAAAGCAATAGCTGTGTATTGTTGTAAAGGAGTTCTGTAGAGATCAGTCAGCTAAAATAGTTTGCTGATCAATTGCTTTTAATTTCAATCTTTCTGAGACTGCCATGGCAACCAGGATACCTTTCACACTGCCGCTGCATCCAAGCTAGTAATAGGCGTTAGTTAAATTAACAGTCAGAGGTCATTGGATGGTGTCACACTTTGCACCGGCTAACCAGCATTTTGGTCACTGCTCTTACCTGTTTCCCTTGGTTCTCACTCCCTGCATTCATTTGTTGGTCTGAACTGAGCATGCTCACACCTGGTCTTTTCTAATCTTCCTGCATTCTCTTGATTGGCTCATTGCCTGTCAGCTCTGTCTATTTAATGCACCTGCTTCTCTACTAAGTTGCCAGATCTTCAGGTCTCTTTACCTGTTAGGACGCTGTTCTCTCTTTCTCCCGTCTGCACATCGGTATCCTGTGTTACCTGTTCCACGATAAAGACCTGTGATATTATTGCAAGAACCTCGTGCCTCATCATCCATCCCGTCCTCAAGCTATTCGCTTTCCAGGGATCTCAGTGCATCAGTTCTCTGCAGTTCACCACCTCTCAGTTGGTATCCTGTGTTACCTGTTCTATGATGAAGACCTGCGATATTGTTGCAGGAACCTCGTGCCTCATAATCAGTCCTGTTCTCAGCAATTGGTCGGGTCCCGGTGCACTTGACAATAGAGTAAGAGAAATTGTAGCAGCTGTCAGAAGGAGTATGTAGCTCTTTTGTACCAAAAGTAAAAAAATAATCAAGCATTGTATGTACTGAAATGTGTCAAGGAAGTTTTCTATAGTACATCCATTATCTAAGTCTCGACAGCCCTACACAGGAGATCGTTCAATGGCTAAATGCCTAGTAGATTTTTCAACAAATCTTCCTGACATATGTGAAGGAAGGAGCTTGTAGCAGAAGAGTGGTGTGAAATATATACAGGCTATACTTTAAAATCTTCAGACCAGAAAGATTAATTGTGCTCCGTGTTGACTCTCTTCACTCCTCATAATGAGTTAAGCTCTTTTATGGGAAATATCTATGACTCCGGGTTAAATCAGCTATGAACAATTTGCATACTTTCACCTAATATGCCGATTTGTCACATTTATGTCTAAAGTGTTGTCACACTTACTTTGCTGAAATTACTTTTACATTTTGTTGTCAATTTAGCTTTTTTTAATAAATTAATATTTATATATTTTCATTTATTTTCCTTTCTGTGGTATATTTGTTTTTGTCCTTGTGTGAATAGATATAACTTTTGGTGTGAAGGATGAGCTCAGTCAAAGCGTGTTTGTTTTTTACTTAAACTTTATCATTATATTCTTTTCTTTTACATTTATTATATACTTCTTTAACTCTTTTCTCAAAATACAGATATTTCTTTTTTCTCTGAGCATTTGACTATATGGTAGACTTTCCACTAAATTCATCTTGTGACAGCTATCAGCCTTTTTATCCTTCGGTTTTAGATACTTATAGATCACATGTAATAATACTACAGGGCACAGTCAAACTTACATCCAAATAATTTATTGTTACATCTCTATGCTGATAAGTGAATTTTATAGTTTAATATACTAAATTAAGAAGCTCCATCATTTAATTTAATGACTCTACTCCTGTGAAAACTAAGAACATAAATAATATAAATATAGTGATTGCATCTTTGGTTATTAAAGAAACATTCAGTATCAATGTTACTCAGAAAAATATTTGCATATGAGCAATACATTGCTCATATGCAAATATTCACATCTGAAAATTATTATTATGTTATACTAATTTCAGCAGTTCCATCACAGGGGCGCACGAGAGAGAGCGCATGCGCAGCAGCTCCGTTTCATCAGCTCTGTCCTATACAGCAGCCGCGGCGCTGTCTAAGAAGCGTCCGTGGCGGTGCTGTATACACTACAGCACCGTCGCGGACGCTTCTTTGACAGCGCCGCGGCTGCTGTATAGGACAGTGGCCACTTAGTTAGCGCAGAGGGGGGGTTTCTAGAGACTGAGAAACCCCCCCTGCGTGCGCCACTGCATCATATATTCAACTTTCATTTCCTCCAAGGTTGTACTTGACAAGCTATTATTTATAACCAACATATTCTTTTTTCTTTCTCTATTGTCCATTTATATATTGGGCTGTAAATGTAGAAATGTGACTTTTGGGTACATGTAAAAATGCATCTCTGCACTTTTTATGGATGCACCTCTAAGGTGAGTGGTTGACTTGTGTATCCACATCCTTACTGTTCCGATCCACACCAGACTCACACCATTACTGTTCTGAAATTAATATCACCAAATCTAGTTAATTCCATTTTTTGCCACAGTTCAAACAAAAATGTCTAATTACATTTGTGACAATTATAGATACTAAAACATTTTAAAAAATGCTGGAGTTTGTCGCATTCTTAACAAGCAAAATAACAACACTATTTTTCAAAACTTTTTTTAAAGTAAAATTTGCTTTGTTTATGGTCATTTTAATTCTTTCTAGCACAGTTTGATGCACTTGTCCTTCCCACCATTTCTTCTTTATCATTTCCAGAGCCAGATTTGGCAACTAGTTTTATTTTTGACTAGTTTTCTTTTGAAAGCTATATAAGCCCCACGCAATTCATGGTAGGATAGGCTTAACCTGTACCCGTTTGTTTTTTTCTTTATTTAAAAAATTAAGACTGTTGCAAATGAAAGTTCCTCATTTGAATGGGGTTTTGGCTTAGAGATAAGAGAACTGTGCAACTTGATGTTCTGTTTTAGTTACTATGAATAAAATCAAATGTGGCATTTGAAAAGTAGGACTGTGAATTACCTTTTTTTACAGAGTATATTTGCACCTCAGCTAAACCATGTTACACTGCAAAGGGGGCAAATTTAAAATGTGTAGACAAATTTAGAGTAAGGAAACGACAACTTCATCATCATCAACATTTATTTATCTAGCGGCAGCAGATTCCGTAGCGCTTTGCAATTGGGAACAAACAGTAATGAAACAATACTGGGTAATACATACAGACAGAGAGGTAAGAGGGCCTGCTCGCAAGTTTACAATCTGTGGGACAATGGTTTGATACACAAAGGTAAGTGCTACATCATATTGAATATTTGTCCAGCTGAATGCAAAAAAATAAATGCACCACTTGAATTGCAATATGGTGTATTAACAACAGAATTTGCAAATTTATTTTGCTTTGATTCTAACTCTAAATTTGGCCCTTAAACATGATCATGTCTGATAAGGCAGGCAGCTGCATTTAAAAGTGTAGCGGTATGTGTTTCTAGGTGCCAGTAAAAATCTAGGTCTTTGCACTATTTCTGATTTGTCTGCATGACCATGATGTACTTCAGACCCACGCAATTCATGGTGGATTTAGGGCATGACTGCTATTTGCATAGGTGTGCAAGCAACCCACTAATCTGGAAGCACTAGATGGCATCTACAAAGTTTGGAGAGTAGCCTTATGACATGACGTCTGCTGGATGGACCATCAAGGTGCACCAGTGTAAAAACATGGTTTGGTGTTTGCATGGCGTGCACTTTGCAAATGAGGCCCTGTATCTATAAAATTGCTTTTTAAACTTCAGTAATGTTTGGAATTTGGATACAGTATCCACAGACACCAAATTGTTACATTAAGAAGGAAGACTGGGCTACATAATACATTATGCAAGAGTTGTAATTAACTCTTACCATGTGACTGCCATAATACTCAGTTAATGGTATTTCTCCTACGTCCTTCTTGCTCTAATATCAACAGAATACTGCAACACTCATTAATAGGAGTATTTTACAGTATCACCAAGCTGCTCCACTACAGGGAGATGTTGCTACGCCCCAAATAATTATCTATAAAACCACACTATACTCAGAGAGCACTAAAAGTGATACAGAAATGTATAAATGCATTAACAAACACATTGGTATAAACCAATAAATCTATAAAAAATAATCTTAAAAATATTTTAATGAAAATTATTATTAAAAATAACAATATAAGCAGATGGCAGAATTCATATTCTGGAATTGATTAAATCAATGAAATACATTTATGATATATATATATAAGTAAAATGAAAATAGCACTTTAAAAACAAACTCTGATTAAATAACACAGCTATATTAATATAGAAGATCTATAATATAGTATAATATATAAGCAGCAGATATGAGGACTCCAAATATTCTCAATAGTAGCCTTTCTCCACCTGTTGCTTCTATCTGTAGGACGACCAATAGAAATGCTCAAAAATTAAGAACCAGTTAAAAATTTAGTCTAATTTCTTGGTTCGATGGTCATTAATATATTCACAATAAAATTATCTATAGGCGCCTAATTTGTGGCTAGCGTTCACCATCCACAATTTGCATTCCCCAAACACAATTTAAATTCTTCTTTTGAGGCTCGCCATTCACGTTTCACATTTACCATGCGTGTACCATCCCTATTAATGTACATCAAGAGTGCTAAGGAGGAATCAAAATCATCCTTAGCACTGAAGGAGTTCAAAGCAATAAAACATATACTTACCTCTCCCCCACCAGAATCTACTGCTGGTGGGGGCCAGGAGAGGAGGCAGCAGAGTGTTGACGTCATTGCGCTGGTGTGTGATGGCATCACTAAGATCATTAGTAAGTCCAGGGATGGGGGAGGATCTCCCCTCATCTTAGCTTCAGTAAACTTAGGAGTACCCACATTTGAAAAATGGAGAACTCCCTATATCAAATGATGTGGCCACTTTGCAATTTTAACTATTTGACTACAATTGCCAGACAATTGCCTCCTACACTGCAGTAAACATTAAAGAGCCCATGATATGGGGAAGGTTTGTAATGTCCATTCTGACTCCAAGAAACTAAGCATAGTCCTAGGGGCAGATTGGGCTGGGGGGGCAGGGGGGCATCTGGCCCCTGGGTCAGTCCCATATTGGGCTACCTTGGGCTGGGTCACTGGGCCACCTGCATTTGTTTTTCATTTAAAATTTTCCTAATAGGCTGCTGAGCCAAGTCTTGCCCCTGGGCTAAAATTTGCCAGCTCTTCCCTGTATAGTCCACTCTTTGAAAAGTCCCTCCTTATTAGTTATTGCCTAATAATCACCAGACTATCTAATACCCTATATTATGGAAGGTATTAATAAGTACAGAGATGCACTTTTGCCTCACAGCACTGGGGTCATGAGTTTGAATACCGACCATGCCCTTATCTGTGTGGAGTTTGTATGTTCTCCCCATGTTTGTGTGGGTTTCCTCCTACAGTACAAAAAACATACTAGTAGGTTAATTGGCTGCTATCAAATCGACCCTAGTCTGTGTGTGTAAAAAATGACTGATATTGGTGTTGGAATGTAACTAGCCCAGAAAGTGCCAAAATAGGCACAGCAAAAGGGTGAGCAAAGCCTCAGCATTGAAGGGGTCAAATAAAAAATCTAGTTAATAAAAAAAGCACTTTACCATTTTTTAAAACTAAACGTTAAACACTACAATATTTTATGCTGGCACTTCACGTTCCAGGCTCACCATTCTCAATTAGAAACTTCCAAAATGTATGAATTTTATATGGAACGTGTAAACTTGCTCAACCATGCGCTTGTCAGTTCAAGAACTTGACTTTCTTGAGTTTAGCTGGATTTATTTTATTTGATCTAAAATTCAAGAAATTCCAGCAAATACTTATAAATACATGTTTAAAATAGGGCACAGTATTGTAGATCATTATAAACCATTACTTTTTTCCATTATTTTTTTTACCCAAAAAATGTATTTTATTATTATTATTATTATTATTATTATTATTATTATTATTATTATTATTATTATTATTATTATTGTTGTTGTTACATTTGGGATTTTTTGTCTTTCTACTTTCTACACAAAAATGTGGTATGTACAAAAAGCATTATCTGTCTAGTTATTAGAAAGCACAAATTCCAGAAATAGAAACCATTTTCTGCCTGTTAGTTTACCGCACGTATTACCTTACAGATAAGGATGTAAAATTTGGTTTTGTCGCTCTTCAGTTCATTCATAATTTCCTGCATTTGTTCTTAAACCTAAATGTTTCAAATGATTTTATAGTGATCACAATCATCGTGTATTACATGTCTTGGTTTAGTCAGAAAGCACAAATTCCAGAAATAGAAACCATTTTCTGCCTGTAATTTTACAACACTTTTACCTCCTTACAAAAAAGGAAGTAAATCTTCATTTTGTTATTCTTCAGTTATTTCATAATTTCCTGTGTTTGTTCTTAAACCTAAATGTGTGTATGTATGTTTAAATTAACACTCTGACAACATAAATTAGCAACAACATAGATTGTCTTATAGATTGTAAGCTTGCGAGCATGGCTCTCTTACCTCTATGTCTGTATTGTCTTATTAATGTTTGTTCCCAATTGTAAAGCACTACGGAATTTGCTGGCGCTATATAAATAAATGTTGATGTTGATGATGAACAACAGCCACTGAACCATTTACTGTTTAAGCAGTTGGACACATGATATAAATATATTTTTTAGAACACACTCCATGAGGTTTATTTACTAAACTGTGGGTTTGAAAAAGTAGAGATGTTGGCTATAGCAACCAGTCAAAATCTAGCTGTCATTTTGTAGAATGTACTAAATAAATGATAACTAGAATCTGATTGGTTGCTATAGGCAATATCTTCACTTTTTCAAACCCGCCGTTTAGTAAATATACCCCCTAATGTCTACCTTCAGGGGACTATAAAGTAGTCCACAAATACTACACTCCTCCTTTCTTACACAAGAAATAAAATTTGATGAAATTATAATACACAAAATGAATAATTTAAGACTATAAATTGAGTCTTTGAAGAGGTCTTCTTTGCCTTTCAAGATAACGTTTGTGAGACCCAGGGCACAAGATCGGTCTGTTGTATTTCCTTTTCAGACTCAGGGACTACCTCAAGTACAG
Organism: Mixophyes fleayi; assembly: GCF_038048845.1. Classification (NCBI taxonomy): domain Eukaryota; kingdom Metazoa; phylum Chordata; class Amphibia; order Anura; family Limnodynastidae; genus Mixophyes; species Mixophyes fleayi. Next base: position 27,738,334 of record NC_134412.1, read on the forward strand.
TTGAAGACCCACATTTTTGTTGGGTAGCTGGTGTAGCTACTTAAATCTCTGGAGCTACATCTTGTTGAGTAGACATTTCTGTGGAAGCAGCTTGAGGTTCTTCAAACAGCATTAATTTGTCTGTTGAATTGATTCAACAACATTTGAGATGTTTTGAATTGGTTCAACATTTGAGCTTGTGACCTCTTTCACTTGTGTATGAAGGACTTGATCTACATGACGATGACATAAACGTTCTCCATCATCAACTGTACACATTAAGGGGCCAGAAATGAAAACGATCTTCCCTGTTTGCCATTTTTCATCTCGATAATCTTGTGCTAACACTTCTTGACCAACATTGAAATATCTAGTCCTTTTTATTAATTGCTTGTTCTCAATTTCCTTACATACATCTAGTTTCAAGCGAGATCTCAGTTTCCTGCTGAGGAACATCATTGATGTAGTTTGCGCTGTAGTAGTTCATGTTCAGAATTTCGATAAACAAGTAAGAAATTGTCAATTTTGTGTTGTAGAGGTAATTTGCATGTGGCTGATGGCCTTGATAGCTTTCTTCGATGTTTGAAGAAATTTTTCAGCTAATCTATTTGTGTTTGGGTGGTGTGGTCATGAAGCAAAGTGCATTGTCCCATTACTTTACAGGAATCTCTGTAATACTTCTTAAACTAACTGATCTATTATAACTACAGATTTATTTTGGTAACCCATTTCTAGAGACTATAGTTCTCGAAACAGCAATAGTTTTCTCAGATAACTTAAACTTTATCTTGTGGACTGCAGGCCACTTAGAACATGCACTTACCGCAATCAGAAACATGATTTGATGGCAAGACATCAAAAAGGGAGGACATACATTATGCATGATAATGATCTCTTCAACAAAAAAGGGGGTTGTGTATTCAAATTACAATCACTTTGATTTTATTTATAAACAGTTTCCACCATGGTCAAACATGCCTTAAAACATGACTTGACCACAAACACTGTAAAACACAGGTAAATACAGAGCAGATGTTTGATTTTATTATATTGCAGACATATGGATCAGAGCATGGCTTTGTGGATCGGGGGATGGCTAAATTGAGTCCTGCTTTTCAATGCGTCAATGTTGAAATGTACTGAATGTGTTATTTTGTTGGAAAATATTATGGTTATTAGCACATTATATTTAATAATATTGAAAATTAAAATTAAAAATGGAATACTAGCTGCATGCTAGTAGTCCATTTTGGGCCATCTGGTGGTCCAGTGGGAATGAGGTGCAGGCAGCCTATGCAGTCCATGCGTAGGCGGCTGTGTCATCCATTCATAGAATGTTGTACTACAGCTTGTAGTACATTCTATTAATGAATGATTCAGTCACATTGCATAGTTTGCAATGCTGCCGACTATGCACGAACTGCATAGGCTCCCTGCCCCGCTGAAATAACAGTGCTACTGGGCTCCTCCCCTAGATTATGGGAGCCCTGTAGCACCAAATTACCCTTGTCCTCTCTGACTGTTGGGTGTGATGTCATCATCACGTCCCAACGCTGTCAGTGAAGAGCTGTGTTGGGAGGGACTGCTGAGAAGAAATGAAGAAGAGAGAAGAAAAGACCATAGAAAGGTTAGTAAATTATAATTGTGTAAGGAGGGGCATAGTAATGAGGGGGACAATGTATAGAGGGGCACAGTAATGAGGGGGACAGTGTGATGACTGGCATAGTGCAATGAGGGGCACAGTGTGCTGTAGGGACACAGTGTGATGAAGGGGCACAGTGTGATGAAGGGGGCAGTAGTATGATCATGGGGAACAGTGTGATGATTGGGGAATGGTGTGATGCAGAGGGACAGTGTCATGAAGGGGAAGCAGTGTGATGAAGGGGGAGCATTGTGATGAAGGAGGAACAGGGTAATGAAGGGGCAACAGTGTGATTAAGAGGGAACAGTGTAATGGTGTGACAGATTTATCTGTTATTTGTTATGTTATTTCTTATTGTTGTGATTTTATAGCTATATAGTGTTATATATATACCCCATTATAATCAGCAAGGTATGAAAAAAGGTGCTGTAGGGAGAAGATATAAAATTCAATATAAAGTGAGGTTTGTTTTTTCTTGCATTATTTTCATTATTTAAGATTTATCATTTATAATAATAAAATATCACTGGGTTAAGCAACACTAAAATAGCCTTTTAATTTATACTGATAAATATATATAGTACCAAAAACCACCCTTCAAGGATGGGCCGCTATTTATGGGCCAGTGCTGTGTACTCGCCCCCCGGGCTAAAGTCTGCCAGCCAGCCTTTGCTAGATGTATTGATTAGATTTTGGTCTCCCCGCCCACATTAAGCTTACAGTGCATGTAGAAATGCAAGAGTTTGCTGAATGAAATGCTTTGTAGGCTTTAAAATTCTAATGCCCGGAGGGGTAGGGGCATAGGGATCATTCACAAGCCACAAACAAATGTGTACCTGCTTTTTTAAGTGGGAAAAAGCACCTGTTTAACAACTAGGAACATTACAAGCTGCACAAACACTTCCTGATCCCATTTAAAGAAATTGCAGAATTGCGGGTCCACCTGAAAATGAACATGTTGGAAAGAGCTCAACCTACTCCCACTTTACGACCACTGCTTTCAATAATTTCTCTCAAAATTATAATATTAATAATATTTTGGTTTATCCTCAAAACAGCATATGTGCTGTGAGAGGGTGTAATTTTATTCTTATGGCATAATATTTTCTCTGTTGCAATATGTTTTACATTATCATTATCTTTATTGTCATTATTTTATGTTTTATTCATTTCTATTTCAGTTTTTACATTACTTTTACTTATTTGTCATATTTTTACTTTAATTTATTTTTTCTTTATGATCATATTCCTGCACAACCATTCCTGCACTTAATGTAAGCTTGGATTTTGCTTTTTCTATTGGGTGGAAGTCAAATAATTGGATGAAGTAAAGTAAATTAATTAATAATGTTTTACTATGTGTGACAGGATGGACCGCCTATGCCACCCTGTCTGTTGTTGCTGGGAACTGGCTGGGCTTACTTTGCCACCATCCCCTTTCGTTATTCCAAATATGCCCCTCCTGCCGCAGTAGGAAATGCCTGCTGCCACCATTGGGCTCCTTTATGGCGCCCAGAACCACGTTCCTTCTGGGTAACTGTCGCTGCTAGTGTACTCCCGTGTTGGTACAATTGAACTGGTATCCATGACTGCTTACTATGGATCAGGGTGCTGTGTATGGATCCTCCCTGGCCTATCACACTGGCCAAAACTGCTGGGTAGCGGCAGAGCGGTGGTACTGAAGAGCTGGATCTAATCTGCAGGTCACAGGAATGCAGCAATATTGAAGATGTTTTCAAACAGGTCTTTGAAACAAGTGATGTTTATTTGCTCTCACACTGGTTGAAGGTACCAGATGATCAGGTCAGATGGTACATCAGAATGATACATTTCAGTGTACAAGACAGTGATTTTTATACTGATTTGAACATAGGCTATTTTTAGAATCAGGATGCAATGTGTTTACACAAACATGGATTTACATGCATTGCTAAGCTATCAATATTTATGCTTATCTGTGATATCTTAAAATCTTGCTGTGATATCCTACATCTTACAGTGTAGCAAGTCTAATTACATCTTTCTATCACCCTCACACATCAAAAGGTCATAGCATGAGTCCTTTCTTCCAACAGTTGCAGAACACACATTTCTTCCAAAGAAAAGAATTCCCCAGGAAAAGTTGTAAACCCCAAACAAGACATTTCCTTACACCAAGATATACAAAAGGATTTTTAACAAAGGCTTATTGTATCAGATATATACATCAGAAATAAGGCATTTCCTCTAGAAAAGTTAAAACAGAAAAAAAAACTATTTTCTTCCCCTGGTCTCAGAAATTAAAGATTTCCCTTACCAAAATATACACAATATCAAAAATAAGTGCATGTGCAATTATATAAATAAGCGCCCTGCGCTATTTTCTATGAATAAATTTATACCATAAGTTACTCATAAGTGATCCAGTCACACCATGCAATTGCGATTAGTACACCACATGTAATCAAGCAATTGCACAGATTAATAACACACACATTACATTTGCTCTTACACTTGTTAATAGTACACATTTATTAAGGTTTCAATCAACATTTATTTATTAGTAAAATGTATTGGAGATTATTTATACATAAATGATAATATATTAAAGGTATCTAAGGCTCAGGATATAGGATATGTATCAGAATTAGCTGCAGCGCTAATATTATAATTTTATATGAAACCAACACCTATCTAAACTTATACACACAGGATTGGCTGTAACTACTGTCACTCAAAAACATATCTGGGCATTTCAACCTTCCCTAATTGTCAAGTAACTGGTAGTGGGGAAAAAAGGGCAAAATATTAATATTCATAACATTAGATAATTTTTATTTTATTTACATTTATTGACATTAGTTTAATTTATATTTGAATTGATTTCTTTTTCTTTTTCTTTGAATGACATTCTTTAGTGTTGATCTTACTAAAATTGCCAATTCTAGTTTTTATTTCATAAGAAACTAGCAGGTTACCTCTTCTTCACAAGGATTTTCTAAAGTAATCTTGCAATGTATTTTAATTTATGATATCAACGTGTCATTTTGAACAACATTATGGGTTTTTGTTCAGTAGGGGTCAGGATCTGGAGGCTCTTCTTGTTGATGACTTTTGAGCATGCAATGTACAACTATTCATGTGAGAAGTACAGATTCCTCAAGTTGATGCTGGCCAATTTAAAAGACTGGCCCTAAGCCTTGTTGATGATGGCTCTAATCCAAATTATTCACCCTTACCTACAAGGTCCTCAACTATGCCACCCCTTCCTACATATAAAATCTCATTTCGAAATACTCTCCCATATCACCCACTTAGACCTACCTCTGACTTGTGCTTTGCCTCATCTCTGGTAACCAATTATCACTCTAGCTTACAAAACTTCTCCTGTGCTGCTACCTACTTATGGAACTCCATACCACATACCACAGACTCTAGCACAGCTTCCATATCTTTAGAGGCTCTTTGAAAACCCATCTCTTTATTAGAGCTTAGCCTACTCCTGCTGATACTACTCACAACTGTCCCAATGTCCCCTCTGGAAACCACTTACTGCTTTAATTTATTATTCACCTGTGCCCTCTCTCACTTAGAATGTAAGCTCTCTGATTAGCATGGTCCTCCCTACCCTTTGTTTACATGTCTGCATTTATTTTGTCTACCTTATATGTCCCTGTTTCATGTAATATTTAGCATCAGTGTGTGAGAAGACATTCCTGGAGTGTTGGGAGAGTTGCGGAATTCTACAGGTAATTGACTCAGCCTTTATCATTTTCCGCTGTCCACTGATTTGTACCGTCTGCTATCACCATGGAAATACCGTAGCAGGTACTAGTTGATGGCCATGGTAGTGTCATTCTTTGTTGTTAAAAAACTTCACGATATTTCATGGAACTGTTTAACACTAATAATTTGAGCCTTCTGTAATGCTCCTCTGAAAAACAACATCCCAGTCATTCTAGCAATACCAGGAGTCTGGTATATGAAATTTTAAGGTTGCAAGACTCACAAATGTGTGACCAATTTAATTGTTAACAAATTTAGGTTTAAATAAGCTTAAAATCTGAGATGTTATATAAGCAGACAGTCACAGCAATAATCAATGTGAGTGTGTGTGTGTGCGTGTAAAAATATGTATGGGTAATATAAACTGATTATTGACTGTACAAAGCAGTGACTTTTATTCCAATATCTCACTAACACCAAAAAGGCTATTTTTATGTAAGTCAGTCACATGATCAGTCTAGTCAGCTGTTACATCTCATATCATCACTGAATTAAAGGATTCACACTTCCTTACAGGAAACAATGAAAGTTCAGTAGACTTGAACCTAGGCTCCAATCAGGGTGCTTTCAACCTTCAAGGTCTTCCAGAACTGGGTTAAACATACTAGAACATACATACTTTGATACATACATACATTCATTTTGTTTTATAAATCTTAAAATATCTATAGTTATGCGCCTGTATTTTTGCATGTGTTATGGATACGAGGCATATGATTGGCTCATGTTTAGCTTGGAAAGCTACAATCCACCCAATTCCTCCAATCTAAAGCTAGATGGCATGCTAGGCAAGTATGGGGTCACATTACTAACCTTATTATGCTATTACATAATTTACTTTAATAACCATCAGTGCAGTTTGGCACTGAATATTAATGCAGTAGCAAAGGGTCTATCGGCAGCATAAAACTGCCATTTGGACATGCTAGTTGTGCAGCACTACATTAGTTAAATACTTATGTTCATCAGCAATCTGGGGACTATGAAAGTGCTACAGGGCACTGATCTGTTAGTGTATGTATAACGTCTGCGGAGCCCGACAGATGCACACAGATGTCCTACCTTGTCCACAATTGGTCCACCTACCATCCACACGGACGGGATGAAATCAGATAGTTTACTGGAAGGCAGGGGTTCAGTTGGAAGGAGAGGGAATGTATGAGATGATGGCCAGAAGTAGAGACACCTCACTCTACCTCAATCATGTCCCCTCCATTTGCTCTAGGCCTGGGACTACGAATATTCGGGTCAGAGAAGAATCCCGCCCAAATACCTCCTCACCATTGTACAGGTGAGGGCTCTACCAAGAGAGAGACAAAACCAGAAAAACTGTAGCCTCCTCTTGATAGCCATCTGCACACTGCTACTTGGAAATTAGAAACAGGGGCGACACAACACACAACCACCCCAAAGAGCTAGCTACCTGCTCAAATGTGCCTCCCACACTAGCGTTTACTCTAACAACAACAGCAAAACAAAGCAGTGCCCTGATCCTACCAACAAACTATGTGATCGGACGCTGCACAACTCTACGCTACTATTGCTACTGGGTGTAGTGCACTGCTCTAACACACCCCAGAGTTTCAAAGCACCAATCGCAAAATAGAGACGTTACCAGATATCAAAAGCCTACCTTTAATAGGGTCCTGACTTCTGGCTCCTATAAGGGAAGATTACTTAGCGTGTGCAGGGGAGGGGAAGCGGTGCTCTTAGCCCTGACAAGAGCTTCCTGCCTCTGCTGTCTTCTTCTCTGCTCCGCTGCTCCGGACTACCCATGACATCTGAAGATGGCGTTGGGCATGGTGGTTTATATAGCCACCAATGCATTGACGTCACTCCGCGAGCCAATCGCTAAAAAAATTTGAATGGTCGGAGGTGAGTCCTGATTGGACCCCTTTCTGGCTGCCAATTGGCTGACCAGTGCCAGGTACTACCAAGAAAGAAGAGAAGCACTCACCATCGCTGGATCCCGGTTCCAGTGAATTTTCTTTCCTTCTTTCCTTTTTCAATATTATCTTCGCCCACTTCACTAGATCTGCTCCTCTTCATTTCTTCCCTCTTCCTAGGCCTGATTCATTAAGGATCTTAACTTGCGAAACTTCTTATTTCAGTCTCCTGGACAAAACCATGTTACAATGCAAGGGGTGCAAATCAGTATTCTGTTTTGCACATAAGTTAAATACTGCCTGTTTTTCATGTAGCACACAAATACCAACTTTGAATTTCAGTGTACAAATAAGCTATCAAGTATTTGTGTGCTACATGAAAAAACAGTCAGTATTTAACTTATGTGCAAAACAAATAGTAATTTGCACCCCTTGCATTGTAACATGGTTTTGTCCAGGAGACTGAAATAAGAAGTTTCTCAAGTTAGAATCCTTAATGAATCAGGCCCCCTGTCTTCAACCTCTTCATGGGCTTAGCATACACAGGACACCATCTCACATATGTGAACCAATCTCTGCTAACAGTCAAAGGTACCGTTGCTTCTGGTATATAGGCGCGCCAAACGCTATTGATATTGTCAGGATAAACTAGGCACTCCTGGCGTATGGTCAATACTTCTGCTGCCACAGACATGGGCACTGCTGCTGGGGCATCTACATACGCTGATAAAGTTATTGCTCTGATGCTGATGGTATATGGGCACACCCACTTTTACTCCCATAAACATGGAAAATTTGGCGTTGCTAATATAAGATGTCTTGTATTGCAGAGCAACATAACTGCAGCTGGAACAAAGTCTTAGCTGTTCGGGATGGCCATCATTTTCCACTATCCCTCTCCCATTTAATACTTTTCTCTGTAGTTTACTAACGACCCATCCCCTCACTTGTAATTAATTTCCAAGTCTGACTCACACCTACACTCCTGCAGCTCTTCCCCCTATAGAAATGTGGTCTACAGCTGGTAAAGGGTGTGCTGGGCAATTGTAAACTCACCCATAAATTTGCACCTCTCCCCATAGGATCAATATCATTTCTCCAACATATCTAATTTACTATGTCATTTACTATGTGTGTTTTGCTGCATTAGACAGAAACTTTAAGATTGCATCAGCATCATCATCACCAGTTATTTATATAGCGCCACTAATTCCGCAGCGCTGTACACAGACTGTTCACATCAGTCCCTGCCCCATTGGAGCTTACATTCTAAATCCCCTAACATACACACACACAGACAGACAGAGAAATAGAGACTAAGATCAATCTGATAGCAGCCAATTAACCTACCAGTATGGTTTTGGAGTGTGGGAGGAAACCAGAGCACCCAGGAGAAACCCACGCAAACATTGGGAGAACATGCAAACTCAACACAGATAAGGCCATGGTCGGGAATCGAACTCATGACCCCAGTGCTGTGAAGCAGAAGTGCTAACCACCGTGCTTCCCACATTGCATGTGGAAATATAAAAACCTAGTGCATATTTCACAATCATTTTACAGTTCTGATGTTCTGCAGTTTAAATGAACATTACAAATGTAACAATTGAAACTGAAGTGGATTTTAGTATGATTGATTTAGTACTGTGGATTAGTACTGTATTAAATAATTTCTAATAACCCATCACTGCTGACATATTGTTATAGGCACTGTTTGCATAATATGGGCACCGCCCTTCTTGTGGATACTGCTGGTATAATATCGGCAAACTCTCAGCTCCATATATGATCACACACCTATTCTGTTATATAATAATACTAGCAGATTCTTTTGCTGGGATATAATCACATGAGCACTGTTAGGCACCCACTTCTGTTGTCATACATTCATTGAGCACTGCTGGTTTTAATATTGGTATCCTTGTTGGTATATAGTCATATGGGCACTGATGGTATAAAATTATCAACCACATAAGCTGGTATATAATCATAGGTGCAGGTCGGGTTTATATTTATACAAGTAACACACTGTAAGTATTATCTGAATAATTGAGTTTAACATTATCAACCTAAATTACTATGTAGCATGATCACTTAAAGTAGAGCAACATTGCTGTTAGTTTAAGGGGCATAATGCAAAGTGCATACAATATAACATAAACACAGCTTATAAACAGCAACTAGAGAAATATCAGTGTAACCAAATGTTGCAATATATATTTAACTCACAAGATGTCACTGTAAACCAAACAATGGTGGAGAGCAGCACAATAAATGAGTCAAGAGAAATGAGTTAAGAGAATCAATTTCAGTTCCTGGACGAAGCAGCCAGGGTTCCAGAATTTAATCAATCCCTTTTTTTGTAGCCCCTCTTCTGTAAAGGAGTAGGGATTAAAACCAAAATACTAGACATGAAATATCCTGCATTTTTTAATTTCTAAATGGAACTAGCAATCTCCATCCATTATTTCGACGAGACAGAAAGGCTCATTTAGTAAATTTAGAATATGCAAATTTGTTATCCACTTAATGCAAAAGCAGATGCTCACCTCCCTCCATTGATCTCTTGCCCCAGTACCCCTGTCCATTTGTCTGGATTTTATCACTCTTAAACTACAATGCCATACTTGCTTACTGTCACGGAGGTGCCCGAATTTTAGAGAGACCTACCGGACTCCCAGAGGCATCGGCATCCTTCCAGAACGTGATGGTGGTGGGGTTTGCGTCATCAAGTCCTGTCCCTGCTATGCAATTCAGTGAATTTCAGCATTTTATTTCAGGGGGCGGGGTCATGGTGGAGAGTCACCACACCCCCCCATCTACTTTTCACATGACCTCCCCTCTACAAGTGACCAAGTATGCTACAACATTATCATTTTATCTCATAAGCAAATATCATTAAAGCTAAATAACAGAAGAGGTATCCATATGATACAAAAAGAAAATAACATAGTTGTTGACTCCTCGGAGCTCCCCGGAGATGCAGAGGAGAGCACCATGTAGTCAGGAGCAGGCAGGTTTTAATGGCGCAACTTTTGTCATAACGCTCCACCTACTGCAGCACAGTGATGCAGTCTGCATTATCATACCGTGTTGTGTGGAGCATCATCATCATCATCATCAACATTTATTTATATAGCGCCAGAAAATTCCGTAGCGCTTTACAATTGGGAACAAACATTGATAGGACAATACTGGGTAATACATACAGACAGAGAGGTAAGAGAACCCTGCTAGCAAGCTTACAATCTATAGGACAATGGGAGTGTCACTCACCGGACCGTGAGTGCCTCTTCACTGGTGCGTGGCTCTCCAGTATTCCTGCCAGCACCTATCCTGAACTGTGGCCGCCCGCCATCCTGATGGTCTGCGCATGCGCAGTTCCTAAGAACTCTTCTGACCTTTGCTTTTAGTTAATTGGTTGATCAGGCAACGCTCCCTATTTAAAGCACCTGTGTTCATTACCTCGTGGCCTGATCTTGGAGTCTCATTCCCTGTGAGTCTCTGAAGGTGTTCCTGTGTACTTCTCCGTGTCTTCAGCTTCCTGCTGATTCCTGCCGGTTTCCAGACCGCTTAAAGTCTCCTGTGTTCTACTATGTCTTCAGCTTCCTGCTGATTCCTGCTCAACTCATTGCCGGTTTCCAGACCGCTTCAAGTCTCCTGTGTTCTACTATGTCTTCAGTTCCCTGCTGATTCCTGCCGGTTTCCAAACCGCTACTAACCTCCAGTGTTCTACTCTTGTTCGCTATCTCCAGTGATTCCTGCATTGCTCATCGTTATTCTACCCATGTCAAGTTCGCTGCCTGTGTGCTGACCCGGACCCTGATTACCGCTACCACTCACCTGTGGTTACTTTACTCGTGCTGGCGTGCAGCCGTTTAGCTGTTCCTGTATCCTCTCGTGGACAAGCCTGCTCAACTGAACCGCGGTATGCTTACTTTCTATTGACTGTATTCGTTTACTGCATATCCGCTTGGACTGTTCTCCACTTACCCACGGAATCCTCTATCTCCCTGAGACTGTATTATTACTCCGCATATCTGCTGGGAAGTTTATCTCCTTGTTCAGTCGTGAGATACATATGCTAATTGACCTTCTACTATTAGCCTGGATTCCAGTAGTGAATTCGTCTCTGTCAAGCAGCGCCTGCCACACCAACATAGACTTATGCATATTGTTTGGGATCAAGTCCCTTGTACTCTCAGTGCCTACATTCTATGTTTCCACTCATCAACTCTTGCACACCTCCTCACCTATTAAGCAGTGGTACAACTTGCTATACGCAGACCACTGACTTCCCCGCTACCTACCTGCACCTGACAAGTCCTCTCACTATAAGCAGTGGTACAACTTGCTATACGCAGACCACTGACTTCCCCGCTACCTACCTGTACCTGGACAAGTCCTCTCACTATAAGCAGTGGTACAACTTGCTATACGCAGACCACTGACTTCACCACCTCCTATCTACTCCTGGACAAGTCCTCTCACTATAGCAGTGGTACAACTTGCTGTACGCAGACCACTGACTTTCCTCACGTCTTCACGTCCATCAAGATCCTCGTGTTCTTATCTGCCTAATCATTAACCAGTTTGCTGCTAGTCATTGACTTTTCTATTTGCATCCTCTCACCATCTGCTGAGTCATAGGTTCCGCTAGTCACCCTGCTACCAGAGGACCACTGTGTAACCCACACTACTCTGGTAAGATCATCATCTGGTGATATCCTGGGCAAAGACTCCTAGTGCCCGTGACAGGGAGTTAGAAACACAAGGGCATGTGCTACATCACATTGCACAATGGACCAGCTAGAATGCAAAGGTAAAAGTATTGAGTGAGCTGTGTGTGTTGCAATGTTGGTCAGAGGGTTGTTGTCTTGCGTTAGCAGTGTAGAGGATGGTAATAGGGTAATTTAGGGAAATTAAGATGGTGGTTGAGGAATATCATAACCTTGTCTGAAGAGGTGGGATTTCAGTGAACGCTTGAAGGTTTGAAGAGTAGAGGAAAGTCTTATTGTGCGTGGGAGGGAATTCCACAAAGTGGGTGCAGCCCGGAAAAAATCCTGTAACCGAGAATGGGAGGGTGTGATGAGAGTGGAGGAGAGACGTAGATCTTGTGCAGAACGGAGGTGTCGAGTTGGGAGATATTTCGAGACAAGTGATGAAATTTCTGTCGGTGCAATTTTGTTGATGGCCTTATATGTTAGTAGAAGAATTTTGTATTGGATTCGTTGAAATACAGGCAGCCAATGTAGAGACTGACAGAGTGGCTCAGCAGAGTAATAATGGTTTGTAAGGAAAATCAATCTAACTGCAGCGTCCAAAATAGATTGCAGGGGTTCAAGTGTGACTTTGGGAAGACCAGTAAGGAAGGAACTGCAATAGTCGATGCGGGAGATGATGAGTGCATGAATTAATGTTTTTGCAGTGTCTTGTGTCAGATATGTGCATATTCTGGAAATTTTCTTTAGGTGTATGCAACATGATTTAGATATAGAGTTGATGTGGGGAATAAACGACAGTTGTGAATCAAGGATTACACCTAGGCAACGAGCTTGCGTGGTGGGATTTATGGTCATGTTATCAACAGAAATAGAAATGTCAGACAGGAAGCTTCTGTTTTTGGGTGGGAATATTATTAATTCAGTTTTTGAAAGATTGAGTTTGAGTTGGCGAGAAGACATCCAAGATGAAATGGTAGAAAGACAGTCAGTAACGCGAGACAACACAGATGAAGAAAGATCAGGAGAGGATAGATAAATTTGTGTATCATCCGCATAGAGATGATACTGAAATCCAAAGGAGCTTAATAGTTTTCCAAGAGAAATGGTGTAGATAGAGAATAGCAGAGGACCTAGGACTGAGCCTTGTGGTACTCCAACTGATAAAGGAAGCGGAGCAGAGTTGGATCCAGCACGTGGGCAGCATGGTGGCTAAGTGATTAGCACTTCTGCCTCATAGCACTGGGGTCATGAGTTCGATTCCCGACCATGGTCTTATCTGTGAGACCATGATCTGTTATACTTATTCATCTTATTTTTATTCTTATTTATATACTTTTTTTTATACTTATTCTTATTTTTATACTTATTTTTAAACTTATTTTTATACTTATTCTTATTTTTATACTTATACTTATTTTTATACTTATTCTTCCTATTTTTATTCTTATATATATACTTATTCTTTTTACTTATTTTTATACTTATTTTATACTTATTCTTTTGACTTATTTTTATACTAATTTTTATACTTATTCTTTGTACTTATTTTTTAACTTATTTTTATACTTATTTTTATACTTATTCTTCTTATTTTTATACTTATTCTTTTTACTCATTTTTATACTTATTTTTATATTTATTCTTTTTTTTATAATTATTTTTATACTTATTTTTATATTTATTCTTTTTACTTATTTTTATACTTATTTTTATACTTATTCTTATTTTTATACTTATTCTTATTTTTATACTTATTTTTTAACTTATTTTTATACTTATTCTTTTTACTTATTTTTTACTTATTTGTATACTTATTCTTATTTTTATACTTATTTTTATACTTATTCTTCTTTTTATACTTATTTTTATACTTATTCTTCTTATTTTTATAGTTATTTTTATAATTATTCTTATTTTTATACTTATTCTTATTTTTATACTTATGTTTATACTTATTCTTCTTATTTTTGTACTTATCTTTTTACTTATACTTATTTTTATACTTATTTTCATACTTATTCTTTTTATTTGTATACTTAGTTTTATACTTATTTTTATACTTATTCTTAATTTTATACTTATTTTTATACTTATTCTTTTTAATTTTTATACTTATTTTTATACCTATTCCTATTTTTATACTTATTTTTATACTTATTCTTTTTTTTTATACTTATTTTTATACTTATTATAGCCACACAGGAATATACCTCCACTATAGGAAGAGTATGTGTTATTGCCAGAAATAGCCTAGGTGCAGGATATTCAGCATAGCTAGTCCATGCAAGGCTTTTTCTAGCTTCTGTAGATGAGATTATGTAATGCCATTGATTTGATAATCGCGGAGTGGTCTTTATTATTAACAAGACCTGTTATCTCCCTGGATAGTCAAATTGTGATTACACAACAACCACAACAAGGGGGATTCCTGAGTTAAGGAGGAAAATATAAAGCTATTCAGGACCCACTATTATATGGGTTATATCTATAGTTACTTTATTATATACTCCTCTGGATAAAGAGTGCTTCCAGTGCATTTTATCTCACGTTCACTTTATGCACAATAGTCACTTTATATTTCGCCACCTCTGACATTTTAAATGGACTAATAAAAGTTACGTTTTATTGATTGAAATATGGTATATATCATATTATCCCTACGATTTTGGAAGTCGCAGTGCATCTCTATCAAACACCAACTCTCTTTCCTTTCCTTCGTATAAACAGTGCCAGGTCCTACCAAGAAAGAAGAGAAGCACTCACCATCATTGGATCCCGGTTCCAGTGAATTTTCTTTGCTTCTTTCCTTTTTTCAATCTTATCTTCGCCCACTTCACAGGATCTGCTCCTCTTCATTTCTTTCCTCTTCCTGTCTTCAACCTCTTCATGGGCTTAGCATACACAGGACACCCTTTCACATATGTCACATATGTGAACCAATCTCTGCTAACAGTCAAAGGTACTGTTGCTGCTGGCTATTGATATTGTCAGGATAAACTAGGCACTCCTGGCGTATGGTCAATACTTCTGCTGCCACAGACATGGGCACCTACATATGCTGATAAAGTTATTGCTCTGATGCTGATGGTATATGGGCACACCCACTTTTACTCCCTTTTACTCCCATAAAATTTGGCGTTGCTAATATAACCTGTCTTGTATTGCAGAGCAACATAACTGCAGCTGAAACAAAGCCTTAGCTGTTCGGGATGGTGGGACACAAGATGCCCATCATTTTCCACTATCCCTCTCCCATGTAATACATTTTCTCTGTAGTTTACTAATGACCCATCCCCTCACTTGTAATTAATTTCCAAGTCTCCCTCACACCTACACTCCTGTAGTTCCTCCCCCTATAGAAATGTGATCTAAAGCTGGTAAAGGGTGTGCTGGGCAATTGTAAACTCCCCTGTAAATTTGCACCTCTCCCGATAGGATCATTATCATCTCTCCCTTATATCTCATTTACTATGTGTGTTTTGCTGCATTAGACATAAACTTTAAGATTGCATGTGGAAATATAAAAACCTTTTTGGTTGCTGCCCTGCATATTTCAAAATGATTTTACAGTTCTGATGTTCTGCAGTTTAAATGAGCATTACAAATGTAACAATTGAAACTGAAGTGGATTTTTAGTATGATTGATTTAGTACTGTGTATTAGTACTGTATTAAATAATTTCTAATAACCCATCACTGCTGACATATTGTTATGGGCACTGTTTGCATAATATGGGCACCGCCCTTCTTGTGGATACTGCTGGTATAATATCGGCAGACTTTCCGCTCCATATATGATCACACACCTATTCTGTTATATAATAATACTAGCAGATTCTTTTGCTGGGATATAATCACATGAGCACTGTTAGGCACCCACTTCTGTTGTCATACATTCATTGAGCACTGCTGGTTTTAATATTGGTATCCTTGTTGGTATATAGTCATATGGGCACTGATGGTATAAAATTATCAACCACATAAGCTGGTATATAATCATAGGTGCAGGTCGGGTTTATATTTATACAAGTAACACACTGTAAGTATTATCTGAATAATTGAGTTTAACATTATCAACCTAAATTACTATGTAGCATGATCACTTAAAGTAGAGCAACATTGCTGTTGGTTTAAGGGGCATAATGCAAAGTGCATACAATATAACATAAACACAGCTTATAAACAGCAACTAGAGAAATATCAGTGTAACCAAATGTTGCAATATATATTTAACTCACTAGATGTCACTGTAAACCAAACAATGGTGGAGAGCAGCACAATAAATGAGTCAAGAGAAATGAGTTAAGAGAATCAATTTCAGTTCCTGGACGAAGCAGCCAGGGTTCCAGAATTTAAACAATCCCTTTTTTTTGTAGCCCCTCTCCAGTAAAGGAGTAAGGATTAAAACCAAAATACTAGACATGAAATATCCTGCATTTTTTAATTTCTTAATGGAATTAGCAATCTCCATCCATTATTTTGACGAGACAGAAAGGCTCATTTAGTAAATTTAGAATATGCAAATTTGTTATCCACCTAATGCAAAAGCAGATGCTCTCCTCCCTCCATTGTTCTCTTGCCCCAGTACCCCTGTCCATTTGTCTGGATTTTATCACTCTTAAAATACAATACCATACTTGCTTACTGTCACGGAGGTGCCCGAATTTTGAGAAAACCTACCGGACTCCCAGAGGCATCGGCATCCTTCCAGAACGTGGTGGAGGTGGGGTTTGCGTCATCAAGTCCTGTTCCTGCTATGCAATGTAGTGAATTTCAGCATTTAATTTCAGGGGGCGGGGTCATGGTGGAGCGTCACCACACCCCCTCATGCACTTTTCACATGACCTCCCCTCTATGAGTGACCAAGTATGCTACAATACTATAATTTTATCTTATAAGCAAATATTATTAAAGCTAAATAACAGTAGAGGTATCCATATGATACAAAAAGAAAATAACATAGTTTTTAACTCCTCAGAGCTTCACAGAGATGCAGAGGAGAGCACCATGTAGTCAGGAGCAGGCAGGTTTTAATGGCGGAACTTTTGTCATAACGCTCCACCTACTGCAGTACAGTGATGCACTCTGCATTTTCATGCCGTGGTGTGTGGAGCATGATGGGATGAATCAGGTCATCATGCCGCGCTGGGTTCTACTCACCGCTTTTCTGTCTGATCCAACTTGAGTGAGTGTCCAGGCAATCATCTACTATTTCGGGAGTCTCCTTGACATTCCGGGAGAGTCACCAAGTATGCAGAAGTGTGTGTACATATTATACTAGCTGTATCTATATAATTATATATCAGAATTGGGTGTCTATATGTTTTTATACCACAGGAAGTTCTCATATTACCTCAACAGAAGTTGGTGCAAATATTGTATGAAACCCCCGCATTACATTATTGCCTATGCGCTACATGTGACCAGGGGATGTAGTTTCTTCCTTCATTTCGCAGTGTGCAGTGTACACATGTGTGACCCCTGACCTCTGCTCCTCCTCCACGGGGTACTTTTTCTTGAGCATCGCTGCTACCCCTCCAGCTACCCCCATTGACATGGCCGTATGTATTTATCCCTCCCCCAAGTGTGTGTGTGTCTCTATCACCCTTGTCTATACCTTTTATTTCCCTCTCAATATGTGTACCTCTCTGCCCCATGTGCGCCTCTGACCCCACTTTGTGAGTGGGCATCTGTGTCTTCTCTTTGTGTGTGTGTGCATCTGTGTCTCCTCTTTGTGTGTGTGCATCTGTGTCTCCTCTTTGTGTGTGTGCATCTGTGTCTCCTCTTTGTGCGTGTATCTGTGTCTCCTCTTTGTGTGTGTGCATCTGTGTCTCCTCTTTGTGTGTGTGCATCTGTGTCTTCTCTTTGTGTGTGTACATCTGTGTCTCCTCTTTGTGCGTGTATCTGTGTCTCCTCTTTGTGTGTGTGCATCTGTGTCTCATCTTTGTGTGTGTGCATCTGTGTCTCCTCTTTGTGTGTGTGCATCTGTGTCTCCTCTTTGTGCGTGTATCTGTGTCTCCTCTTTGTGCGTGTATCTGTGTCTCCTCTTTGTGTGTGTGCATCTGTGTCTCCTCTTTGTGTGTGTGCATCTGTGTCTCCTCTTTGTGTGTGTACATCTGTGTCTCCTCTTTGTGCGTGTATCTGTGTCTCCTCTTTGTGGGTGTGCATCTGTGTCTCATCTTTGTGTGTGTGCATCTTTGTCTCCTCTTTGTGTTTGTGCATCTGTGTCTCCTCTTTGTGTGTGTGAATCTGTGTCTCCTCTTTGTGTGTGTGAATCTGTGTCTCCTCTTTGTGTGTGTGCATCTGTGTCTCCTCTTTGTGCGTGTATCTGTGTCTCCTCTTTGTGTGTATGCATCTGTGTCTTCTCTTTGTGTCTGTGCACCTGTGTCTCCTCTTTGTGTGTATGCATCTGTGTCTCCTCTTTGTGTGTGTGCATCTGTGTCTTCTCTTTGTGTGTGTGTGCATCTGTGTCTTCTCTTTGTGTGTGTGCATCTGTGTCTTCTCTTTGTGTGTGTGTGCCTGTGCCTCTCTTAAAATGTTTAACGGTTGATGTCAAAACTATAACCACGTTACTCTTATCCTTAACGCTATAAGATAATTAAAGGACACCACACGTAACTTGTTGGCAGATAGTCATAAATAGTTTACTGTGTATGCCCTTCATCACCTTCACCATACCTTGAATAAGATAACCAACTTATATCAAATAAAGACACGGAGACTTGAGTAAAGTGGCAAACTGACGTAATTTATTATAACCTAATTAAACTTGGTGGCGGAGAAAGAGAACTGCTGATCAGCTCCAGCGATACCCAACCAAGCGTGGACATGGCAATATAGCCTTAAGTCCACCCACTTCTCTCATAACCCCACTGCTTGGCCGGCCCTAACTTGGCGTCAGAGTAAACTGCACTCACCTCACTACTCACTCCCCCTCCCTCACTGAGCCGGGCGAGGCCCCTCCCCACGGAAGGGACAAGAGTTACCGATTGCCTTGTAAGGGGGGACAGATACCTGCGACCAATCACGATAGAGCCGTATATATCAGCCGCTGATCGCAGTGCCTTCCTCCCCCACTAACTACCTAATAAGCCCGTAATAACCAAGTTAAACAAGCCACCATTCCTTAAAAATTAAAATTAAAATGGCGTGGGTGGGCGGGATTTTGCCAGCCGAGTGACTCAGACCAGGAAATGCAGCATACTATACAAAGACACAAGACAATCCCCCTAACATCATTGGTCGGGTCTACTTCCCTGTTAACCCCTTCAGGTAAGTGCAAGCTCGAATGCAACACTGTCACTATTTAATTGCGTTCGTCTATAGGGGACTCTCTTGTAATTTATTTAACCCAATAAACACACTGGATGGTGGGGGGAGAACACTGTAAGCAGATCGTCAAAGGCCAAAATCCAATCCAGGTGTCTGATCGCGGGTCACTTACCCTTTGGACATCAATACATATACACCACTTTTACTGAGCGCATCCTTGTCATTATTCTCTAAATGGGGACAGAACATGAACCCATCTGGGCTAATAGTAACGCAACCACAATCCCACCCTCAGGGGTGGTACTTGCACCGAACCTAAGCCGAATTATTGAAGGGAAACAGGTGCCAAATGCTTCAAAATAAGTAATGTGCGCCCCACCAACCTTGCCCGCTGACTGTATTGTGTTCTCCTGCAAAACCAAAACCTGCACTAGCTGTAGGGCTACGACCGTATACATAGAGCTGGGATACCACGTAGCTTCACACACCAAGATCTGTACCAGAACCCAGTGTAGAGGTAGGGTTACCGCCAGCACCACCAGCAAAACCAGAAATAGGAGGGTGGTCAGCTTTTCCTGGATCCAAGAGACCAAGTTCACTCCTCCACAGAACTTTATAGCCTTTCCCTTAAGCCTCCCCCCTATGACACCTAAATTGGGAGTACCTAAACCTTCACTTGTTTTGTTAACCCTTAGTGAGGTCCAAACTAGTCATGCACACAAACCTCAGCTTTTTATTTTCCTCTGGCTTAATTCCATCCCTCAGTTATAATTCTCCCTCTTTATGGCTCTGTTTCCCTGTCTGTCTCTCATTGTTGTTCACCCTTTATGTTTGTGTGTCTGTATTGTGGGTAAAAATGTATATTGCGACTGCGCTATTAATCAGTACTAAAACATGTATAGTCGTATTCCCATTTACAATTCACCATAAATTATTTATTCATAGATAAACATAGACATAACAATATATGATTATAAATATGAAAACCTGATTAAAATGTATAAGTGTGTGTGTGTGTGTGTGTGTGTATATATATATATATATATATATATATTGTCAGTACTTGAAGTGGACAGGTACCAGTGGAATGCCTTACCGCCACTTCTCCTACTGCCTTCATTGTAAAACTATCACATTCCATTCCATTTTCCATACTGCCACTTCTAAATTTCCACTACGACCTCTGTATATTGTTATATTATTATATCACCATAATCTCATCTGCACCGCTACACAAACACTGGTGCACCTACCCCATAGTTTGCTAGGACCATCTTCACTCATTGCCACTGGCTGTAGTAACTGATGTGCTCCTCTGCCGCCATCTTGAACCATAAACCCATTGAGGTGCATGGTAGACTCCCAGCTGCTTTTTCACTGTGCAGTTTTAATAGTTGATTTCTTTGATTTAAATAGAATAAGTACGAATGTGTTGTATGTGTTATATATGAATTAGAAAGGGAATGACCTTTCTTTTCTTTATCATGACAAATTTTGATTTTGATTTGTATGCTATAATAAAAAGGGGACAGGAACCTCTGTCTTACACATGTGATGTACTTTTCCATTAAAGAGTTAATGAACATTTTTTACTCACTGTCAATTTACTGGAATATTAAAAGGAAAAAAAAATCTCTAGGGAAAATAAAAATAATTTATCCATTGTAATGTTTTTTAGTGTCTTAATCATCAGTTTAAGGATTAAGGAACAACAGAAGCTCATGACCTTCCATGGCACATTAACCATGATATGAATCTTTACTGTGTCCTTGACCGATGACTGTACATGGATTCCTGAAAGTTGTTTTTTTTCCATCTATTTCTCTCAGTTCCCAAATCCGAAGAGATTTAGATCTTTCTTGTGACATCCTAAATTAAATAGTAAAACTTGTTGTAGTTTTTTAAAGACGGTGACCTTGTTGGCCAGAACTCATTTGCACTGGCCTCCCCTGGACAAGCTCTTCTGTACTGGAACGTCACAATGCATGACCTTAGACAAGGATGTGATCTGTCCCTCTGCCCACAACCATACACCATCATTCACACAATAATAGACACAACACCAAACAATGGAGAGAACATGACCAAAGCCTTTTATTTAATATAACCCTTAAGGAAAGAGGCGTACAATTTTACAATTGACCAACTTAAGAGACAACCGTGCTATTATCATCATCATCATTTATTTATATAGCGCCACTGATTCCGCAGCGCTGTACAGAGAACTCATTCACATCAGTCACTGCCCCATTGGAGCTTACAGTCTAAATTCCCTAACATACACACACAGACAGACAGAAAGACTAGGGTCAATTTGTTAACAGCCAATTAACCTACCAATATGTTTTTGGAGTGTGGGAGGAAGCCCGGAGGAAACCCACGCAAACACGGGGAGAACATACAAACCCCACACAGATTAGGCCATGGTCAGGAATTGAACTCATGACCCCAGTGCTGTGAGGCAGAAGTGCTAACCACTTAGCCACTGTGCTATTATCACCATTTACAGCCAATACCTGCAAGATCTCCAGTTGCTTATGCTCTTAATGGCTGTACGAGAGGGATGAGTATTCAAATGTGTAGCTTCCACCCATGCAGCCTCCAAGCTAGATTTCATCATGCTTGCAAACTTTATGACTTTTGCTAAGTCCTCAAGAATGATTAGTTAAGAAATCTGTTTATCAGTCATAGAGCTGACCCCTGCAGCTCCTTAACCTGACCCATCTTCCTTTACCCAACTGATAACGTCTTTGATCTCCCAATAGCAAAACGTAATTCCCATTCACTTAATTGAATGTCATTCACATTGAGGCCTCCAGTCTCACATCTGTTGGGGCTGACTAATTCACTTACACTCATGGCCCCAATGAAAGCCAGCCCAAATGCTGCCCTAAACATTATGATTTTAAAATGCGTCCAGCACACTCTATGTAGGCTGTCAATAATCAACTCTAGCATCTTTGGTTTCTTATACCCCCCTGATATCAGGAGCCATAGCCAGCTTCTTCCACCCTTCCTGTACCCTTATGTTATAATCTTTTCTTACAGCACGCCAGCTCAAAAAGTGGAGGAAAAAATAAATCTTTACCAGTATCCTGTCTGCTGAACTAGCCGTATATTCACTTACTCTCATTTCCAAAAATAATTGGTCCAAAGCCTTTACTCATTGTATTCTGGGGACCATAGACCTCTGGCCTCTGTGAAGGCCATCCAGCTGTACTAGTTCCTGCAACAAGCAGTCTCATGTATTATGTGCCATAGCGGCTTGTATCAGCTCATTACTCTAGAGGTCATTAACTCCCAAAGCTGTGTAGGGCATATGCAACGGGTCACCTCTGCCTGTAGAAGAAATATTTTGTCATATTAAATCTAGATAGCGCAAACGCTATATCGCTACCCTGGAATGTGCCTCGTCACACCCAAATGTTAGTTCCCGGCGCCTCAACACCAGAACCTGCAGTAATGTCACTACTGGAGGTGACTTTGCTGATTGCTCAGTCTGACAGTGTGTACTCTACTCATCTGTCATTACTCAGTTGTCATTTGCTTCCAAAAAACAACTTTTTTCTATTTTATTCCAACTGCACACTGAAGTGTGTGTATACTATCTGACAGCGTTGTACACAAAAATCAGTGCCAAACAGTGTGTACTCTACTCATTTGTCATTTGTTGAAAAAGTTTAAACATTTCTCTAATTTTTGGACAAATTATGTTTGTTCATGGATATGAATCATGATCAGTCGAGAGAAGAGCAGGAGCACCAACCAGCTCCTGGCACCAGTCATGATGATAATACTATCATCTACTAAAGCCTATGTTCAAGGGCATAGTGGGTTTAAGTCAGGGAAACTGAAATCCAGAAAATAAGCTTTTATATTGGTAAAGAAAAAAACACATCTAATAAAGGGAAAGGTTACTGTAGAAAAACATAAAATTGACAACATGCAGTGGCAAGTAAAGATTAAGGCCTTCGCCTTTGTTTATGAGTGATAGTTCTGCAACTGTCAGTGAGGCATCTTCTTCTGTCTGTTATGACGATGCAAGAACTTGTCAATCAGAGTCTAGATGATGTGCCCAAAAAAATTACATGTGTAAAATCGGTACTGAACAAAAACAGTAAGTCAGTAGAAAAAATGTGTGTTTGGAAACATCATAAATTCCTGAGGAGAGTCTATCCACAAGTGCTATGTGTGAGTCTTATCTTTCTGATACTGTAGTCATAAAAAAGCCTCCTTTCACCGTTTCTGCAAATGTGTGGATGAGCAGCACAAACATAGCTGGTGATATAGAAATTGAGGATGCCACTTCGGGTTTGCAACAGGGTGAGCGGGATAGTTGTGTAGCTGACCAAGGTGCTAATGTTGATGATTAGGATGTTGCTTGTGTAAGGGATGCACCAGTGGAAGCAGTTCTTGCCAATTATAAGAAGAAGACCATTGTCATACTTAGGCATAAGACCAAAAAATCCACCTCTTATGTATGGAATTATTTTTACACAAATCCTGACAACAGTTGTCTAGCCATTTGTAAAGCCACACTCAGTAAAGGTAGAGACCTTATCCATCTAGGAACCTCATCCACGTTGCATGATTTGAAGCAAGTTCATGGAAAGCTTTTGGGAAAATCAGAAACGTATGATAAAAATATAACAACAAGCAGTCCAGCATCATCTACCTCCCTTCTCTCAGCTAGATCCCATCACCTACAATCTACACAGCCAACACGTTTATCATCACTACCCTCACTAGTGATCAGATTTAGTCCTGCATCCAACTTGATAAGGCTAGATGACTTTCTCAGAAGAATTCTTGAGCGCTAGACCCGCTGCTGCTGCTGCTCCTGCTGCTCCTGCTGCTGGGGGTGGATCTTCATCCCAGAAGTAGACCAAGAAGAAGACTACTAGTAGTTTACAACAATTGAATGTTATACAATGCTTTGCAAGAGGAAGCAAGTATGACAGTAGTCACCCAGTAGCACTGCGAATCACAGACGCCATGGCGACTATGCTAGTATTAGTTCTGTGTCCAATATTCATCATTAACGCAGCAGGTTTTAGACAGTTAATCGAGGTCCTGTGTCCCCGCTAACAAATTCCATCTCAAGACCATTTTATTGGACAAGCAATTCATCATTTGTACCATGTTAGAAAACAACCTAATTATTGGGCTACAAAATGCCATTCTACCCACTGTACACTTAACCACAGATATGTGGAGAAGTGAAACTGGGCAAACTAAAGATTATATGCCTGTGACAGTCCACTGGGTTGGTGAACCGCCTTCAGCAGCAGCAAAAGCAGCAGCATCTAACAAACAACGCCAGATCTTTCAAAGGCAGGCTACTCTGTGTATCACCAGCTTTACTAAGAGGCATACCACTGACAATCTGTTAGAAATACAAAGAGATGTCATTACAACATTGCATATCCCGCTTTGACTTTCCTCAGGATATGTGATTTCTTATAATGCCACTGATAATATGAGAGCATTACAACTGGGTGAATTCCATCACATTCCCTGTTTTGCTCATACAATCAACATGATGACACAGAGCTTGTATATGCTGCCTCCCAGCCATGATCATTTCACCACCTGAACCAGGAAGTACTGAGCTGTACACAGAGACAGAAGAATCAGCAGAACAGGAGCAGGTAAGTTTCTAACAAAAAGGCAATTTGGAGACACATGTACAAACTCTCTTTGCAATACCTAAGCTGCTCACCCTTCAGTATGTACTCAGAAAGATTTTACAGCACAGCTGAGAACATTGTCAGCGATTAGCGTAGGAGGCTACTTCCTAAAAATGTGGAAAAGATTATGCTCATCAAAATGAACTACAAATTCCCAGAAGAAGACCTTTACAGGCAATTACATCAAGGTACAGAGACTTCTGTAATGGTGGATTCCAGAGGCGATGAATTATTATTATGTGAGGATGATGCACACACTGATGAGGGTGAGGATGATGACAACAACGTCTTTCCACTGTAGAGTTCTTTGACAGCACTGTTAACTTAGCTGCCTTAAGACCATTGCTAGCTGGTTTTGTGGGGACTCGAACAAACCAAGCACTTCAGCCACAAAAGGGCCACTCCTTGTCGCTGAAGTGCTTGGTTTGTTAAATTGCACATGTCCTTTTAATATCCAACATAAGGGTGGGTGGGAGGGCCCAAGTACAATTCTATCTTGCACCTTTTTTCTTTTCTGCCACTGCTGTGTGGCAATGTTTCATACTGTGCTGTAAACTGTCTGTTGTTTGTGCTGTTGCTCTGCGCTTAGTAACCAGCCAGCTTGCTGCGGTCTTTGGCCTTAACTGGATGAAAATATTATTGTGACCTGTGAGGTGGTCAAAATAGACTGGAAATTAATGTTAATGAGGTTATTAATACTGGAGGAACAAAAAAAGAGCTGAACAATGTGGTTTTAGCAATTTTTGCAAAAAAAAACAAATCTAAAACCAAAACATGAATTTATTACAGATCCAAAGCCAAAGGCAAAACATGCGGGTCAATGAACATCCCTAGTTTCCAATGTTGCCAACTATATGATCATTTAATTGTACATATGGTTTAATAACATAAATACATACATACACTAAAAAATAAATAAATATCATACTGATGCCCTCACTCATTCTGAGTGGGCCACAGATTTAGAGATACGTAACTCAGAGCCCTGGTATTAGCTGTCCAGGATTGTAGGGGCTGGCCCTGATCTTAAGGGGTCTGGGCTCACCGTTGCTGTGCTTCCTGGTCACTGACTTCTCCACCGGGACCAGCCACCAATCGGATGCATTCCTTTCCAGTTCCACTCCATCCCTTCTGTCTCCAGTACTTCTCCTCTCTTTTCCACACCACTCCTCCCATCTCACCCTACTCCCCCTCCTCCAGGCATGAGTAGACTGCTGCTGGGCCTCTGAAAAGACGTGGTCAATAAGGGAGGTAAAATAAAGAGCAATAAAGGTGTCTATGAAGGGAAGAAGGAGCTGAGATCTGTAAGTAGAGGTGTGTGAGGGACATACCAGCAGAGTCTGCAGTTCCATAAAGGACCCCCCCCCCATCCACGATCTGTTAGGAGAAGTTAGCTTACAGATATGAGGGGAAGTTAACTGCGCTGGTGTATGTGAGGAGAGGATAATGCTGTGGAGTTTTTGAGAGAGGTAAGTGAGGATATGAATGTGTCAAAAACAGCACAGGTGTATGTGTGATTTACACATTTACACATAAGAGAGTATGCTCTGTGCACATGGCTGTGTTGTTGCCTCTCTTAGCTTTAGAAGATAGGTGTTACGAGCCGTGACGGTGCTCAGTCGCCGAGACTCTCTCACCTGCGTCCCAGCCATCGCTATGACAACCGGGACGTCACTTCCGGGTCTTGTCCGAGCGGCGTGTTTACTGACCATTGCTTGTGACCCTTGACCTCGGCTACCATCTGACTATCCGCTGCCTTCTCTTCAGCCTCCTGGCCTGCCGCTATGGGCCTGTATTACCAACTCACACTACGCCTGGAGTTAAGTCCTGGGGGCATCTGAGTACCGGTGAGCTTATAAAGTTCTAAGGGAAAGGTGGCTACTATAGGTGAAGACCTCCGCCATCTTGTTCTATAAGTTGGTGATCAGACCGTCAGCCTAACAATAGGTAAGTGTTTTGGAGGCATTAATCATATGCGGGGTCTGCAGGGAAGTCGCACCCTTGGGAAACACAGCACTACAGACAAGAGTCAGTTCACTTCCAAAATTACCTAAAGTTCTTATTACTTTTTTGTCCACCTTCACAGGCACCCAGAACATTTGGGGTTTATACAGCAGCCGGTTTCAAAGTGAAGCAGCAAGTGTTAATCAGACCACTTATTTTCCCTGCTGTAGACCTCTCCATATGACCACTCTCCTCCGCTGGTCCCTTTGGGTCATTTACACCCCCTTTTTTGCATGGTATAGTATTAGTCGGGAAGCCCGATGTTGTTATCATCTGCTGCATTGTTCCAAATCTCTCTGCAACCATGTTAAGTTTATTAATATTTTCTGGATCACTTTGTATAACCCACCTCTGAAATGCTCTGTCAAGACCTTGGGTGAAGTGATCTATGGGCAGGAGCTTGACAATTCACACTGGTGAAATAGTTTTAGTTTAGAGCCATTTCTTAAGGCGCTTAGTTAAAGAATTCAACTGTGGCTTAAATAGTTTCACTCTCTCAAGCTGCCAGTAGAAACGGATGAGCTTTAGCAGTGGCCATAATTCCAATCCGAGCCAGAATCACTTGCTTCCAGTGTTAATAATCCAGTGCCTCCATTTCCTCTAAACCCATGTAAGCTTGTTATGCTTCGCTACACAAATTTAACACTAGAATCAGACAATGGCCAACCCATTTGAAAGCTAGACATGGTCTCCTGGTGTCACTTGATGAAAAGCAGGAATGGGGTGTACCACCATGGCCTCTAGTAAAAGATTCAGTTGTGCTTGCAACAGATAAAAAAAATCTCATCCTGAAAAGTGGCCACTTGCAACACTTGTGCTTACTGTGTAGCAGTAACCTGCAACAGACCCTTTAGCATCTCTTCTATTTTGTTTGTTTGGCTGGATGGGAGGTGGAGTCTGGCTTCCCTAAGATACCATAGCATCGACCACCCCACCCAAAGGAATACAAATCTTTTAAATGCTAAGCTCCTCCGCAGCACAAGCTTGGATATATATGTACATATATATAATATATATACAAATTTCTTCATTTATATATATATATATATATAAAGTTTGTGTGTTTGGTTGTAGGCAAATATCTTCGACACCCCTGCACTGATTTGGATGAAATCAACGCGAGGTGGTCCAGTTGGATCCCGGACAGATTTTAAGGGGTTTAGGGACCCAGTCGGATCTCCCATTGGTGTACACTGGCCTGAACTTTGACCTGCGGAGCCTGTTCTGAGCCTTTCATGAATGGATTTGCACAAAAATTAAAAAAAACTGTTAACATTGGATCCCAGAAGACATACTAGGGGTGCAGGTTTCAATCGGGCCTCCACACTAGTGTACGCTGGTCAGAACTTTGACCCGGGGAGCCTGTTCTGGGCCCTCTACTGGATGGATTTGGTTTGTTTGCATTCAGACGCCCCTGAACCGATTGGTATGAAACCAATGCAAGTTGGTCTAGTTGGATCCTGGTCACGTTTTTGGGGGGTTAGGGTCCCGGACAGACCTCCCTTTGGTGTACGATGGTCAGAGCTTTGACCTCGGGAGCCAGTTCTGGGCCTTCCACTGGATGGATTTGGTTTGTTTGTCTATCCGGTTTTGCATTCGGACACCCCTGTACCGATTGGGATGAAACCAATGTGGGGTGGTCCAGTGGGATCCTGGCAAGGTTTTAGGAGGTTTCAGGTCCCAGTCGGCCCTCCCATTGGTGTACGCTGGGCAGATCTGTAACCCAGGGAGCCTGTTATGGGCATTCCACTGGATGGATTTGGATAACATTTAATATAAAAACAAAAACAACACTGGGCAGCCACCTCATGGGTGTGCTGGAATAGCTTCTAAGCTGCTAATTATTTTTAAATGTCGAGAGTTACATCCAACTCATTGTTGTCTTAATAACTGCAAGATTTAAACACGGCAACACCAGGTACTTCAGCTAGAATACATATACATAGTTATATATCAAAATATTTTTATTTTGGCTCACAAACCCATGCATTTCCCAATAAAACCATGTAGGCATGTGACACTACAAAGAGCATTTCTGTTGTGGATTTTCACTTTCATGAATAAGCCCCAATGCCCCTATTACATACAAATTTGTTCTCACTTACATGAAAGGTGGGGTCACTGTCTCCCTCAAGATCAACATAATCATCTCCCAAAATATTCTGTGCTGAATTAAACATTCAGATGATCAGCTTTACATGTGAACAGCAAACCAGAGCATTGCATAAATTTCACTGTATATTGGTTCCTTCAGTGGAGAGGTGTGAGAATTCCACCCTCCTGGGCCACCATCCGAGACTAGACTGAGTTTGATCTCTTAAATAGTCCCAAACTCCTCCCCTATGAGGAATGGGTGGGGCTTCCTCCTGTCTTCCAGCACATTAACCCTTTCCTCACATGTGGCAGTTTCTCGCCCTGTCACAACAAGATATAATCATTAAAGTTATTTTAAGACAAACATGAAAAGTGTACAAACACCACTTGATTTTGTGCATACCGTTCTTTAAAGTGAAAGCCTAAAAAGATATATGTAGTTTGGATCTATCATCTATCATTAACTGATCTAATCACTGGTCTAATTCACTCTGTTATACAGGGACTACTTTTTGTACAACAACTGTAAAACAAGGCATGAGGTAGAAAGTTTTATTTATTAATGTTGTTTCATAGAGCGGTGCGTTTGATACCACAATCTTTCAGTTTGATACAAGCCTCTGTGGACCAGTGAACATTTATATGTTCAAATTGGCTACATGTTGGCCTAGCCTCTCTCACATTAAACTTGGTTAGACATGGACAAAACCTCCTATGGACGAGAGGTGGGTGCCAGACACTGGTAGTAAAGAATAAACCTTGTACCAAATCACCTGTCATAGGTAGCAGAAGATACAAATCTCTGTGGCTCTTAATATCTATGAGAGTCATATTTGTATGCAATTGGGAATCCCTAGATGTTCCTATGTCATCCCCCACAGCTTTACTGCATAAGCAATATCTTTTTAGACATTATACTGTGTTGCATGGACTCTGAATGAGTGTGTCCTTTCCTTGTCCCTAACAATCCTCCCCTCAGAAACAGCATCTGTTTGTTCATACACTATTGTCTTCAACTGAAAGTGAGATGGTAAGCAGTAATAATGTTTATTCCAAATTTTATGGAAGTTCGGTTTTCACTAAAGCTGGGTACACACTACTGAAAATTACTGCAGATGTGATTTCTGTAATGATATTACCAATGACTGAAATTCCAGATGAGCATGCAGATTTATGTGCATACACCTACACGATTTTGTCACATTTCAAAGTAAGTAACAGCTATGGAGCCCAGGATGTGATAAAGAATGTAGGTAATTATTGATCAAGATGCAGATAAATAGTACAAACCAACAGATACAGGAGGAATGGTAGGTTGAAGAGGGATCTGGAGTAGAGATGAAAAGTCCAAGGGCACAAGAGAACCAGAAGACAAACAAAAAGGGAAGGCAGCAAAACAACAATGACCAGCACAGGAGAGGCAGAGAGGCAGGTATAAATAGAGAACACCCATGTGCAGGAGATAATTAGCGACACAGGTAAACTTCTAGCAATAACAAAGGAAAAAGGCACAATAGCAGCACCTCCAAAGTCCAGAAGGCAGGGGCTGCCAATGCAAAGTAGCATGCATTGCAGAGGGCTGCAGAAGGCAGATCCTGACAGTACTTCCCTCCCCCCTCTATGTCAGATTCCAGATGCTCGTATTACCAAACATGGTTAAATTAAACAGAATCATAGTCCATAATGGGGGGTCCGGAAGTGAAGTCCTCGTCCATGGATGGAAAGTCGAAAGAAATCATACCAGAGTGAATTTGAAGCACTGAAGACCCTCCTCTCTTCTTACGTCCTCTCTTCTTACGGAATTTCCTCGGAATAGGAGCCTGAACCAACTGTGAAGAGCACAACGGTAGTTCTTGGACTGGGATGATAAATGACACTGTCGCAGGCACAGAAGAGCCGTAAGTTGGCATTGCGGAAGATGATGTAAACTTGCTGATAACTGCTTCAACAAATAGTTGCAAGCCAGATAGGATGGGATGGTTACTCTCAACCAGGGTTTGCCATTCCAAGGCTTCTCCTTTAAAATTTGTTATCAAAGAACAGAATCGCCCTCTTTGGGTCACTGACAAGACCAGGTACTGAGGGGAAATATGAAGCACAAAACCTCAGTAGAGCACTAAATTGAGAAAGGTGCCCCTCAAAGGTAGGTGACGGCTCGAACTGGACACCCTCAGCAGGAGGCGGCTCGGATGGGAGACCGTCGGCAAGCGGTGGCTCGGACTGAGCACACTTAGAGGAGGACCCGGCCTGGGCGGACAACTTGGAAGGAGGCCCGTAATGGGTGGACGACTTGGCAGGAGGCCCGAACTGGACAACACTGTGAGAAGCCTCAGAGCGGACAGCACGATAAGAAGCCTCAGAGCGGACAGCGCCGTGAGAAGCCTCACAGCAGACAGCACCGTGAGAAGCCTCACAGCAGACAGCACTGTGAGAAGCCTCACAGCAGACAGCGCTGTGAGAAGCCTCACAGCAGACAGCACTGTGAGAAGCCTCACATTAGACAGCTCCATGAGAAGCCTCAGAGCAGACAGCGCCGTGAGAAGCCTCAGAGCAGACAGCGCCGTGAGAAGCCTCAGAACGGACAACACTAAGTGTCAACTGAACCGCATTAAGTGACAACTTGGGCTGAACCGCATTAAATGGCAACTCGAGCTGAACCATATTGACTGGCAATGTCTCTGAAGCAGGCTGTAGGGGCAGTATCCTCTCTGAAGCAGGTTGAACAGGCAGCGCCCTCTCTGAAGCAGGCTGTAGAGGCAGAGCCCTCTCTGAAGCAGGCTGTAGCTCAGGAACGGAGACAGTGACTGAAGATTAGGGTGCAGAGGTAGAGGCAGAGCCTGGAGCCTCAAGACCGGAGACAGTGGCAGGAGATGCAGAACCGGAGGCAGAGGCTGGACCTCAGAGCTAGAGTCAGAGGATGGGACCTTGGAACAAGAGGCAGAGACTGGGACCTCAGAACAGGAGGCAGAGGCTGGGACCTTGGAACAGGAGGCAGAGGCTGGGACCTGGGAACAGGAGGCAGAGGCTGGGACCTCGGAACAGGAGGCAGAGGCTGGGATCTGTGGACTGTTGGCTGGAACTGAAGCTACAGGACAGGCGACTGGAGCTGGTGCCTCAGGACAAATGACTGGAACTGGTGCCTGAGGACTGGCGGCAGAAACTGGCGCCTCGGGACTGACAGCAGGAACTGGCGCCTTGGGATTGGTGGCAGGAACTGACATCTCGGGACTGGCGTCAGGAACTGGCACCTCGCGGCAGGTGGCAGGAACTGGCACCTTGGGGCAGGTAGCAGGAACTGGCACCTCAGGGCTGGCAGCTGGAACTGGCACCTCGAGACAGGTTTCTGGGGTTGGCAGATTGGGCCTAATCCCAGGGAGCAGAACAGGCTGTAATGTGTCAACGGGAAGTGAAGCGCAAACAAATCTAGAATGCGGAGGGGAAAAAACAAAATTACAGTTCTGTAGTCTGTCATGGTCTGTGGAGAGGACAGTCTTGCATGAAGTGAAGATTGGCACAGTAAAGACACAATTTGTTAGTTTTTCCTCTTCAGTCAGGTGGGGGCGTGGACCACTTGTGAACCTGGAGTTTGTTACTCTGTAGCTCTGGGTAAACTGCAAATTAGTAATAGCACCATTATTGGGTGCTGTTTGCACAAAGCCAGTTGCAGAGAAAGTTGATTGAGGCAAATCAGCAGTATTAGAATTGTGTGAAATAAAAACTGACAGTCTCCTTAGTGGGTTCATAAGTAAGGCAAAAAACTGAGCCAGCTGAAATCGTAGTAAAATTATGTCTGCTTGTAGAGTCTGTATCAATGGTAGTTCAGTAATTTGTAAAACAGACATGTAACAAGAGGAAACAAATGAAAAGCAATTGCAAAAGAGTCCCAGGAGAAAATCTGAAACAGGATCTTCACACAGCTCCAAAGCTGTCTTTTTGGCTGGTCATACTGTCACGCTTCAAAGTAAGTAACAACTATGGAGCCCAGGATGTGATAAAGAATATAGGTGTTTATTGATCAAGATGCAGGTAAATAGTACAAACTAAATAATGCTGAAACTGCACAGGAATATCTGAGATGAATGGATACTGGTTGCAAGGAATACTGCAGACAGGAGGAATGGTTGGATGAAGAGGGATCCGGGGTAGAGATGTGAAGTCCAAGAGCACAGGAGAACCAGGTTATAAACCAAAGGGGAAGGCAGCAAAACAACAATGACCAGCACAGGAGAGGCAGAGAGGCAGGTATAAATAGAGAACACCCAGGTGCAGGAGGTAATTAGTGACACAGGTAAACCCCTAACAATAACAAAGTATAAAGGCACAATAGCAGCACCTCTGGTGAACAGAGGTACTGCCAGATAAACATAATATAATAAGTACTAAGTGCAGAAGACAGGAGTTGCCAATGAAAAGCAGCTTGCAATGCAGAGGGCTGCAGGCAGATCTGTGCTCTTCATCTCTCATAACCATGCTGAAAAGATCCTGATTCTGTACACCTAAATAGGGATCTGCCCACACTGCTGGTCGGGAGTGCGTACACACTTACACATTTGCCCAACATCGCTCCATCATTGATCGTGTTTTTTAGGGAGTTTATAAAAACAAATGAGATGATATGATGTGCTTTGGTACGATAAAACATGATCGTGGGAGCGTACACACTAATGCGATATCGGACTTAACAGTCGTTTATTGTGTGATTGGCATGATAATTAGTTGAAAAACCTATAGGGCTTGATTCATTAAGGATCATTAAGGAAAGGAAAGCAAAGCAAAAAAAAATGAGTAACGGCAAAAACCATGTTGCATTGGAGGAGAAAGTAAATTTAAAATGGGATGGCAGATTTATATTTGGAGTAAGGCATGTCCTAGATCAATTTTAATTTTCAGGTACAAATAAGCTATCAAGTGTTTGTGTGCTACATGAAAAAACAGCCAGTATTTAACTTATGTGCAAAATAATAAACTAATATGCACTCCTTGCATTGTAACATGGTTTTGTCCAGGAGAAAAGTTACTAAATTTTTGCCTTACTTTCTTTAATGAATCAGGCCCGTAGTGTGTACCCAGCTTAATAGATGTCACAACATAACTCGGCATAGAAACAGCCATACACTGTTAAAAAACACTGATGTTTCAACAAGACTCAGCAACAATTCAGTTCTTTTCCACAGATAAACTTCTTTAGCTACACAGTTGATTGCATTGAGTGGTTTTGGTGGTGTTGTATGGATAACTTTTACTTAACACCGCAGTTCTGTTCTTTTCTGCTCAGTTCTCCCTTTGCTTTGTTGTATCCTCTCTTTTCTCAACTTAGCTCTTTCTAGCCCCAGTTTATTTCTTCTTTCCTCAGCGTTATAATGTTGTTTCTTTTAGCTTTATACTGTGTTTCCTCTTTACTTATCTTTATTTCACACACTAGTTTACTCACATTTCTCTCTGACTTCCCTAAATCACTTACCTCTTTCTATTTCCACAGTCCCCATTCATTTTAGAATTGGACACCAGTAAAATGGTCGCCAGAGTCCAAAGAGGTGGACATTACACTTCCTTGCTGTGCATCCCCTAATGCCCATTCTGAACTCCTTTCAAAAGTGTGCTACATGAGCATTAATCCAAAAAATGGTAGAAGCATCACCTCCATACTGTGCAACCCCTTGTTCCCACTCTACCTAGCTATGCAGTCTCCATTTGCAAACATTTGTGATACAAAATGGGTCATTCTGAAGAGCTCAGTGACTTCAAGCGTGGTACTGTGATAGGATGCCCCCTTTGCAATACGACGGCTCATAAAATTTCATCCCTGTTGGATATTCCCTATTAAAGTATATGTATTTGAATACAATGTCATTACAGTCCTTGTTGGTGTAATGGTCAAGCGTCCGAATACCTTTGTCCATATAGCTATATATAAATATAGCATCAATACAATAATAATAATAAAAAAATTAATGATAGTAGTTTTACATGTTTACTGGTTTGCTCATCTCTGTCCAGCAATACCCACTGCCAAATCAAAGGAGCTGGTCTCAACAACTCCAACCGATGATACTGAGAAGTCATCTGAGTGTGTAACTTTGAGAGGTTTTCAGATGTCTAACACTACAGAGAAATTGGGTTAGAAGGAAAGAGGGCTGGGTGGGGATTATTAATCCCCTTGACCTGGATTACTGTGAAAGAAGAATGCTAACCAAAGAGACCAAAGTATGGTCAGTACTGGTCAGCTGATTTTCACATTAGTGTGTGTACACCAAAAGTGGTGTGAACCCTGGGCCTAAGTGTGTATATTACCCACAATACAGTACTCTAAATATATGACCTGCCAGAGCCTGGCAGGAAGTGAGGTCATTGGCTAGGCATGCCGGGAAGTTCCTGTTCTCTGGTCTGCATTCTAGCTATTTATGTTATACTGAGTACACACGTTATCTTTCACTCGTGGGAATTGTCATGTCATTCTTTCTACACCCACATCTACAAGTACCCAGGATGCTGTACACAATTTTGCCCAGGGATGGATAGAATAAGATCTAACCTTAACAATCCTAACTAGTTAATTGGAGCTAAACGGG
Organism: Mixophyes fleayi; assembly: GCF_038048845.1. Classification (NCBI taxonomy): domain Eukaryota; kingdom Metazoa; phylum Chordata; class Amphibia; order Anura; family Limnodynastidae; genus Mixophyes; species Mixophyes fleayi. The sequence goes on from NC_134412.1 coordinate 27,773,958, forward strand.
CTATTTCTCCAAATCTTCAATACCACTCAGAGACCATTTACCAACAGCAGGGGCAGGTTGGGCTGGGGTTGGGGGGCATGGGGGCATATGTCCCCCAGGCTGGTCCCATAGCGGGCTACCTTTGGCTGGGTCACTGGGCCACCTTAATTATTTTTCCTTTAAAATGTCCCTAATAGGCTGCTGAGTCAAGTCTTGCCCCCCAGGCCAAAATATGCCAGCCCTCCCCTAACTAGCTGGTCATGTCCTTTTTATGACAACCACAAATTGGGACTTTTCCATAAAAATCATATTTCCTTCAGGTGTAATAGACACACAGGAGTTGACTAAGCTATTCTACTCTTAACATTCTAATAATATAAAGGGGTACAGGTGGTCTAGCCGTTTTATCTGTGCGTAACCATCATTGAAGAATAAAGCAATAAGTACATTGTCAAACTCACCGTAAATGAACATGGGCTGGAAAAACCTGCTAAAACAAAGGCAAGTTACTATACAGTACAGAGTGCAATATGTCTCTACATTGTCTCTGTGTGTTACTAATTTTACTAATACCTGAAATATATACTGGGCTAATGCTATGCTGTATATGCACGGACTCTAGCATAACAGTCACTCTGGTTCTTGGCCCCACAATCATTGCATACAAAATAATGTGACGTAGTAAACGCCAAATCACATAGCTATTTTGCATTGATAGGAGGGAAATCTTAAAGGCTGTAATAGATACATGAGAGTAGAGATGAGTTAAATTGTAGCAAAATATCATGGAAATCAAATTTCACAACTGAACAGGACATCTTGCACAGTTACCATCTATAGTCTGCATTATACCATGCAATCTGTTTCTCTGTTACCCCTGGAGTATTGCATATGGTATGCATCATGTTTTATTTGGTCTCGCCACCTGGGTCATGTTATGTTGTCATGTTATATCTATCTACATCTATATTATGTCACGTTTCACTTCTCATGTTATAATATGTCAGGTTATGTTATGTCATATTATATCATGTTACAGTTATCATGTTACACTATATCATGTCACACTAAGTCATGTTATACCATGTCATGTTATATTATCTATACTGGACTGGAAGGGGCTCCTGTTATTTTATCTATACTGGACTGCAAGGGACTCCTGTCATATTATCTATACTGGGCTGGAACGGGCTCTTGTTATATTATCTATACTGGACTGGAAGGGGCTCCTGTTATATTATCTATACTGGGCTGGAAGGGGCTCCTGTCATATTATCTATACTGGGCTGGAAGGGGCTCCTGTTATATTATCTATACTGGGCTGGAAGGGACTCCTGTCATATTATCTATACTGGACTGGAAGGGGCTCCTGTTATATTATCTATACTGGACTGCAAGGGACTCCTGTCATATTATCTATACTGGGCTGGAACGGGCTCTTGTTATATTATCTATACTGGACTGGAAGGGGCTCCTGTTATATTATCTATACTGGGCTGGAATGGGCTCTTGTTATATTATCTATAATTGACTGGAAGGGGCTTCTGTTATATTATCTATACTGGACTGGAAGGGGCTCCTGTTATATTATCTATACTGGGCTGGAAGGGACTCCTGTCATATTATCTATACTGGACTGGAAGGGGCTCTTGTTATATTATCTATAATTGACTGGAAGGGGCTCCTGTTATATTATCTATACTGGACTGGAAGGGGTTCCTGTTATTTTATCTATACTGTGCTGGAAGTGGCTCCTGTTATATTATCTATACTGGACTGGAAGGGGCTCCTGTTATTTTATCTATAGTGGACTGGAAGGGGCTTCTGTTATTTTATCTATACTGTACTGGAAGGGGCTCCTGTCATTTTATCTATACTGTACTGGAAGGGGCTCCTGTTATATTATCTATACTGTGCTAGAAGGGGCTCCTGTCATTTTATCTATACTGTACTGGAAGGGGCTCCTGTTATATTATCTATACTGTGCTGGAAGGGGCTCCTGTCATATTATCTATACTGTGCTGGAAGGGGCTCCTGTCATTTTATCTATACTGTGCTGGAAGGGGCTCCTGTCATTTTATCTATACTGTGCTGGAAGGGGCTCCTGTTATATTATCTATACTGGACTGGAAGGGGCTCTTGCTATATTATCTATAGTGGACTGGAAGGGGCTCCTGTTATATTATCTATACTGTGCTGGAAGGGGCTTCTGTCATTTTATCTATACTGTGCTGGAAGGGGCTCCTGTTATATTATCTATACTGGACTGGAAGGGGCTCCTGTTATATTATCTATACTGGACTGGAAGGGGCTCCTGTTATATTATCTATACTGGACTGGGATGGGCTCCTGTTACATTATCTATACTGGACTGGAAGGGGCTCCTGTTATATTATCTATACTGGACTGGAAGGGGCTCCTGTTATATTATCTATACTGGACTGGAAGGGGCTCCTGTTATATTATCTATACTGGACTGGAAGGGGTTCCTGTTACATTATCTATACTGGACTGGTAGGTTTTCTTTGCACAGAGGAGATTTTGTATACACACACCATCCTGCATTAAATAATGGCATCATGGTACAGCAGTATCTTCAATTAGCTATGTATTTTCATCTAACCATGTTGCTTTGATGTATGCTATATCTACGGTTTCATTAAAGTCAGACATTACTTAATTGTTGTTCTTGATGGATCTGGCATTACAGAGAACTGCTTTGATTGGGTACACAAGGGAGTTCATTACATAACTCTCTCTATTAAGTGATGTGTCTCTGGGAACTGCTACCAGGCAGGATGGTCTCTGGTGAGTTTTACTTTGAGACATAAGAGTAGGGATATGTTCATTTGATAATAGATTCACTTTGATTTCCTGGTCCTGTAATTTGGCTGTGGGGTGTGTTGTATTACTGTACACTTCTGGCAGATATCCTGTTGTTACTCTTATCATCATTACAACCGCTGTAGGGTTTCCTGACAAACGTCCGTAGGTTTAAAGAAACGGACTCTGCTGGGTTAAGTGGCACTTCTTCAAAATGCCGCCTGTACATGTAGTGGCATTTAAGGCTTTATGTAGAAATATAGGGGCAGTTAGTTTGATGTACCCAGTACCTTTTTTGCCATGCTGCACATATTCAACATTTACATTTTCACTGTGATAATATATATATATATATATACTTTTTACCATAGTATGAAAACTGAGACTACACCTTTGTGCTTCAATATGTACACCTTAGAATTCAATTGTTGCACCTGAGGGGGTAGAATGGCAGTCCATAGGTATGGTTAGCGGTCCTGGGATGGTTGGATTGGGTAGAGCTCCTCCCCTTTGTTATTATGACAATAATTTAGGAAGCTTCTCTAATAGATGAAAAAACGGCATGCAATTTTGGGTAAAACTGGGAGCATCATGATGAGTTGGGGGATCTGAAAATCCTGTTATATAAAAAGATCAGGTTTGTGAGAGCTGTAGAGAGTGGAGTAGGTGGGATCCAGTTCCAAATAAGAATAGTATGCAATATATTGGCTATGAGTAGCTAAGGAAAATATGACCAATTGTTGTACAAAATATTTTTTTCAATAAATGTGCAAAATGATGCAAAGTTAAATATAAGTGGTTGAGAGCTGTATGATATTGCCCTATCTACTAAAAAAGAATCCATTTTGCAAGGAAGAAAATGAAAATGACACTTTTGTTTATTTACAAAACTACTACTAGCAATGCCAGTGGCAATATTTACTAATAAATGTAAACTCGGGTACCTACAAAACTAGCACAAAATAGAATTAGTGAATCTAAGTATCATCATCATCACCATTTATTTATATAGCGCCACTTATTCCGCAGCGGTTTACAGAGAACTCATTCACATCAGTCCCTGCCCCATTGGAGCTTACAGTCTAACTTTCCTAACATACACACACAGACAGACAGAGAGAGAGAGAGAGAGACTAGGGTCAATTTTGATAGCAGCCAATTAACCTACCAGTATGTTTTTTGAAGTGGGAGGAAACCAGAGCACTCGGAGGAAACCCTTGCAAACATGGGGAGAACATACAAAATCCACACAGATAAGGCCATGGTTGGGAATCAAACTCATGACCCCAGTGCTGTGAGGCAGAAGTGCTAACCACTAGGCCACCATGCTGCCCCAACATACACACTTGTACCATATGTGTGCACTACCCCATGGATTTTTTAAACTCAAAGGGGCCACCTAGTCAACTAGTTACAAGCCCCATGCATCCATGGCCAAAAAAATACCATTCATTGTGTTCCTTTCACCCTGCCTCCCAGGGGCAGGCTGGACTGGGGATCAGGGTGGCATCTGCCTTTCGGACCAGTCCCATAGTGGGCTACCTTTTGCTGGGTCACCGGGCCCCCTCCTTTTTTCTCCTTTAAAATATTCCTAATAGACTGCTGAGTCGAGCCTTGCCCCCCCCCCCCCCCCCCCCCCCCGAGCTAACAGTTGCAGCCCCCCCTGCTACCGCCCAACCTAATACAGAACTTCAGTAAGACCTGGTTGGACAGCTCTATTCCATCTGCATTGAATCTAGCATCTTCTCCATATACATTCTAAATAGAGCTTTCACTGACGAAACCCAACCACTACCTTAAAAGCGGCACAACCTATAGCAGACTACTTCATTTACAAAGTATTGACTTGTTTGTTTTACTGTGGTGCCTCATAGAAGAATCAGTTGCCAAATTCATGAAATGACAACAACCAAAACCTCATATTTTAGAGGTAAACATGTCCTATCCCAACAGCTACTTTGTTGTGGCCTGTGAAAGAGGAAAATGAGAGATCAAACATCTGCCTACTCCACTGTTAGTAAATTAAAGAACTGCAATCTCTCAGTACATCATCATCTTCCAGTAAGTGTTTTTTTATGTGAATGCTTTATATAAGAAGCATTAAAAGAGTATAGAGTGTGCAAACAATACAGCTAGTGTAATACAAAAATGTGCCCAAAGGTTATACATTTTTGGTACAACTGCAGACAAGAAAATAGGGAAGAGGTAGAATAAAAAATGCAACATAGTAAATAATCATTGCATCATACTGAAGCTTACAGGAACTCATATATGTGAAAAAAACAAAACAAACCAGAAGGATTCCAGTAAAAGAACTGTGATGGTGAAAGAGTGATAAGAGTGCAGAGAAAATAACAGCAGCTGAAGTGCTAACTAAATGATCTCATGGCAGTGGCTCGAAATCGCATGCAACTTGTATAAAGTATAAGAGCTGCATCAGTTATTACTATTTAAATGTTATTTCATAGCCACTGAACTAACAATGGGTCATGCGCACACATATTATAGGGGGTCTGACCTGCAGTGGAGATCATTTAGAAAAGACATGATGACTGAGGCACATCGCAGAATCAGGTTTGCTTCCGCTGTGTGTGCACCGAGATTTAGGCCAATGCAGACCAAGGTGGCGGAATCATCATCATCATCATCATCATCATCATCATCATTTATTTATATAGCGCCAACATATTTCGTAGCGCTTTACAATTGGGGACAAACGTAAAACTAATAAACAAACTGGGTAAAACAGACAAAGAGGTGAGAAGGCCCTGCTCGCAAGCTTACAATCTATGGGACAATGGGAGATTGACACATGAGGTTAAGTATACATTTTGCATCATGGCCCAGCCAGACTGCAAAGGTAAGGTGACTCATAAGCTAAATGATCCTGTCACACAACAATGTTGGTCCGGGGGTAGTTGTCTTCTGTGAAATTGTGTAACAGGCTAAAGGTAGTGAGGTTAAGAGGGTGGTTGAGGAATATTATAAGCTTGTCTGAATAGGTAGGTTTTCAGAGAACGCTTGAAAGTTTGTAGACCAGAGGAGAGTCTTATTGTGCGAGGGAGAGAGTTCCATAGAGTGGGTGCAGCCCGAAAAAAGTCCTGTAACCGGGAATGGGAGGATGTAATGAGGGTGGATGAGAGACGCAGATCTTTTGCAGAACGGAGTTGCCGAGTTGGGAGATATTTTGAGACAAGAGAGGAGATGTATGTTGGTGCAGCTTTGTTGATGGCCTTGTAGGTTAGTAAAAGTATTTTATATTGGATTCGGTAGAAGACAGGCAGCCAGTGTAGAGACATTTGCACAATAGCAGAATTTTTTCAGAAGGCGAGGAGATGGGTTTGTCTGATTGAGAATGTTCTTTGCTAATTACGCAGTAGGCACATTGGTGCACCTAGGTTTGCAAGGCTGTGCAAAAACAAGAAAAAGTAGTGTAGATTTTAAGCACATTTCAGGAGTGGTTGATGTGGAGGTGCACACTGCCATATTCGCTCTGCAAAAGGATATGAAAATTGCAACAGCTTGGAGCTGGGGGTAGCTGGGGGTCTTTGGATACTTTTAATGGGACCATTGTGCACTAAATACTGGCATGGTACAGCAGTATCTTCAATTAGCTATGTATTTTCATCTAACCATGTTGCTTTGATGTATGCTATATCTACGGTTTCATTAAAGTGCACCAAGATTTAGGCCAATGCACATAGTTTTGCAGACTAAGATGGCGGAATTTGCACAATAGCAGAAGTTTGCAGAAGGCCAGGGGATGGGTTTGGCTGAGTGAGGATGTTCTTTGCTAATTACGCAGTAGGCACATTAGTGCACCTAGGTTTGCAAGGCTGTGCAAAAACAAGAAAAAGGGGTGAAGATTTTAGGCACATTTTAGGAGTGGTTCATGTGGAGGTGCACACTGCCATATTCGCTCTGCAAAAGGATATGAAAATTGCAACAGCTTGGAGCTGGGGGTCTTTGGATACTTTTAATGGGACCATTTGTGCACCTTCTTTTTGCACTTTAGTTTAAAAGCACAGTTTACATATTTGCATAATGCCCCTATTCAGGTTTCTTCACCTCTCTGCATTCCTAGGCATACGTCTAGTCTGCAGAGGTGTCTCCCAAGAGCACAGTAAGCACGTAGCGTAATGCACACTGGGCCGACCATCCGAGCACACCGGGGTAAAACCATGGCATATTCAGGAATCATCAGGTGTGCTTCATGAACTAGGCCTACTCATTTCACAAGATGGGGAATGGAAGATCACATGACAGATACACTTTACATGCATTATTTTTTTTCCAGTTGTGCAGGGATGTTTTCAAGTAGGAGACATTTATCAAGAAAGCGAAAAGCCAAAATGTGGTACAGATGATATAATTTTGCAACTCTACAGTATGACATCTGCACATTTACACAATGCCACTTGTCTCTGTCTTATGAAATTCGAACAGGTTTATAATATTTAAGGGAAATCTGTCACAAATTCATGCAATACCAGCATGAACCATTACCACTGTTTCATAATGTTGGTCTCCTGTTTGTCACCACTTGTTTTGCAATTGCAATAACCAGGAATTAAATCACAAAGAAACACTAGTAACACATATTACATTAATATCAATATTCTGTTTTAAAATTAAAATCTATGGATCTGCTTTGTTTCCCTGATGACTGCATTGTACTGTTTTGTACGTATAGGGTGACCTTAGTAAAGGTGGTCAATATTTATACAAATTTACTTGAAAGAGTTGAGTTTGTGCTACATGGCTCACAGTGAAACTGCCTCTGGATTATTACATATATAGCACCAACATATAGGGCATTACTGTACAGTCAGATCATATTCATGCACATCAGTCCCTCCCTCAGTGGGGCTTACAAACTAAGTCATACTTGCCAACTCTCCCGGGAGAGCAGTCCATTCTCCCAGGAGTTGGGGGAGAATGGCCTCACTTCCTACTGAAGTGGGAAGGATGAGAGCCTCCATGATGCAATTTGCGGTGAATCAGGTCAAATTGACGCAATTTTCTGCTTCCGCCCCCCTTCGGTCCTCACGCTTGACCTCCCCTCAGAAATCTCCCGGAGGGCAGGTTGAAGAAGCTGGCAAGTATGATCTAAGTTCATTTTTTTTTTTTTTTTTTTATTGAAAGCCTTAAGCGTGCTTTCGTGTCCCAATGTTCGAAAAAATAAGTGAGAAAACCCTAATAAAAAACGTGCACAGGGTTGCGGGTTCAGGCCCTCCTGAAAAGAGGAAGGGTTCCTTGATCCCCGACCCTGAATCCATAAGGACCCTTAAGGGGTAAGGGTCTCCAGACCCCCTTCGCCGCAAGGCTAGGGGGGTCCCTTTTGCCAAGGATTTTACCCCTTGGCACCAGTTTTTCTGCCTCCCCCCGGAAGAGGAGACCTCAGAGGGGTTCAGGGAGTTGGAAGCCACTGGGACCACACCACCTCCCCTAGATCGTCATGGGATCGGACCCGTCAGGGAAGCCGCACACCCATTCAATCCAAGTGAAAAAAAACATAAAAATAAGACAAAGTGACAAAACAGTGAAGAAAATAAATAGTGCCGTGCATAACGAACCTTTCGGCCGATGACTAAGTTCATTGCCACGGACACAAGCACATTCCAGGGTCAATTTAATCTATTAACCAATCATACCAATATGATCACCTGCAGGAAACCATGCATACACGGTGAGAGCACACAGCATCCAGGTTGTCCAATGCAGCAACACAAGCAACTCTTGTGCTATTTCTAAGTGATAGGCGATAACTCCGTGTTCAACACTCTATGGACAAAGCACAGAATACTGAGTGTCTTGGGTATGACAAGTAAATGCAAAAAAGAATATGCTCAACGTGGTGAATGGTAGCTGATTAGAAATGTTTATTTGCAGATTTAGCAATTGGAATATTTGTTTTTCTCTAGAAGATTATTCTATAACAGACCATCTCTAAAATGTACAAATATGTTGCAGATTTTTCAGAGACAAGAACACTCTTTTGTTTGAAAGAAAAAAGATAAAAGTCGTCTGGTCACATTGTATGCCGAGAGCACTGAACAGACTTTAATTTGTAGGCTAAATGATGCTAAGCTATTAATGCTTCAGCAATGCTTCCTTGTCATGTTGAATGCCTTCCCATTGTCTTTATCTAGTTTTATAAATGAAACACAATTAATGAATCCGATCTGTGTTTCCTTTGATATTGAAAAAATAAAAAATAAAAATATGTCTTTAGTGTTATTGGTGTTTTAAACTGTTTAATCAAGAAATAATGGTCTAGAATTAAAAAACCACAACTTCCTTTTATCCTGTCAAGGATGTATCAAGCTGAGAGTTTTCCGGCGGGTTTGAAAAACCAATCAGATTCTAGCTATCATTTATTTAGTACATTCTACAAAATGATAGCTAGAATCCGATTGGTTGCTATAGGCAACATCTCCACTTTTCAAACCCGCCGGAAAACTCTCAGCTTGATACATTTAGCCCCTGGATTGTTAAGTACTTCATTTTGTCAGCTTGTTAACGTTAGAGAAATTATTTGGTGCTGAATGTGTTTTGTGGGTGGCTATCACTATTTACAAAGATTAGAAAAGAATCCAATTTCCTGCCACGTTTATTGCATTCTGGGCAAACCCTCAGATCCGTAGGACACTGGAGCGAGTCTACTCAGTATATAAATAAGTCTGTCAGTCTTACTTGAATGTGTTATTTCAGCAAATTCAACATTAAATTCAGAATTTGCAAAATCTAGAGATATTTTTAAAATGTGTAAGCTCATAGTTATAATCATTACAAAATGTGATGAGGATTGTCCAAGGTGAAATTGTTAAACAAGTTAACATTGATCAATCGTACTGTAAAATTTCCAGCAGAATTGTGTCCTTGTGAAAATATATTAAAGTATTGTCAACTATGGTGCATGTGTATAAGTCAGTTACCCGCAATCATTATTTTACTATCGTTTTCTTAAACACTTATAAATCATGTAAATGGATATTGGGTATACCCACTTCTACTTGCACGTGTAGACAGGAGTGGTGACGGGACAGTGTCTTTTGGACTCTACCTAGACTATTCTCTCTTGGTCACTGTGACTGTCATCCATTGACCGTTGCCGGTGCAAGCGCAGGTTACACACCGCATCTCAACTGCATTTATTCAGGTGTGTTTTGACCCACCGTGCCCTTGGTCTTTAATTTCTTACTGCAGGTGGAAGAACACGCTAAGGGCTGGATTTACTAAACTGCGGGTTTGAAAAAGTGGAGATGTTGCCTATAGCAACCAATCAGATTCTAGCTGTCAATTATTTAGTACATTCTACAAAATGACAGCTAGAATCTGATTGGTTGCTATAGGCAACATCTCCACTTTTTCAAACCCGCAGTTTAGTAAATATACCCCTAAGAGGTAATTTCGGTTAGCCACAAGGTGCTGTATAAAGCATCATGCGGAAACACACTACAGTTTACATATGCAATGTTAGTTTACATATGTAATGGTGCATTGAGTACAAAGATGAGAGTGTATTATATAAATGGGCAGGATGCTGGAGGGTAAACGGAAGAGCACCTTACATGTGACACGGGCACCCTGCAGACATCAGTACACCAACAACTTCTTGTTGTAAATCAAACGTACATTTATTGTTTGCATCACAATAAACAGCAACACTTCTTGTCAGGATGATACCAGCAAGCTTACACCTCCGGGTGACCCTAATGCTAACTAAACATACTCCAGCTGTCTCATAACTGGCCAACTAGTTCAGCATCAGTCAGAAACATAAAATGAACAACACAGTCTTTTAACCCCCACCAAAACACTGCAAACCAATCACAGACAATAAATCAATCACACCCATATGGTGCACCTGTGTGTTTGTGTGCTATGGGAAAGACTGTGTGGGAATTAACTCTGTAGGCAGCTTTCCCTTGCAGACCTCCCAGGACCGCACCTGTCCCTATGCAGGAGAGCTGTGCAAATAGGCCTCTTTGCTAATATATATATATATATATATATATATATATATATATATAGTGGTGAAACAAGGTATTAATATCAACTCAACCAGTCTGCACCTCCTTTCTCACAAACTGTGGACTATAAAAACATATACTTTTTTCTAACCCTCTGGTTCCCCATATTTGTCAGTCATATTTGTACTTGTATATATTTTATTTGTAAGTAGTTAAAATGTCTGCCAGCATGGTTTTCTTATCCTGCAGACTAGTCCATTTTTTCAGCCTAGGCAAAAGGATTATTGTCCATCAGTCCTGTATGAATGTACATCCCACCAGGAGGTCTCTTGTGTTAAGCTAGGGAAAAGGTCCACAGACAGAGCTCTATGTTTAATTACAGAGGACTGCATTGTGTATTTAAATGTAATGTGTCTGGATTGTGATCTCTGCTGTTTAAACAAACTCTGCTGTATAGTCACAGAACAATACCTATCCTTAATTATATCAAGAGTGGCTCATCTGCTATCCCTTTGTCTGTATGTTTACCTGTGAAAGGGAAAACACAGAAAAGGACCAATCAGGCAGGTCCTGAGATTGCCGAGGAGGTCATTTTTAGGCTTAAAAGAGAGCCCCGATGGACAGCAAATTAGCATCACTACCCAGTGATAGCTGAAGTCAGGTTGGCGTTGAGATCCAGATCTCTGCCCTGACAAGAAAGAGACAATCGGTTCCTGGAGTACTACCTTTGCCCTGATCTACCTCTCCGGGTCTTGGGGAGCTGTGTGTCCACCAAAAGCAGAGTGACAGTGTCTCAGGACCACTACCTTGCTGGTAGCCTTAAACGAGAGAGGGGGAGAAGCTTGGATGAATAGACAGCAGTCCCTGAGAGTGGCTATAATACTGGTGAGGTGTTTTCATTATACCCTGTTTGTTGTCTGTGCCAGACTGTAGAGTTATTTGCTGCAGGTTATTATTTAAAGATGTTTATTACTGTTTGGTGCTACCATTTTGTTAAATAAACTTATAGTTAAACCTTATTGCACCATGCTTCCACCCATGAAGGTGCATAGAGAACACAGGTATTGGGAGTGTCGTAAAGTTTGGGTTACCGTGGTAGCCAGTCGTGAGTACTATTTGTTTTTACTATATAGTGCCCAAGTGCAGTACTTACTTATATTAAACTTTAAACATGACAGTGATGAGACAGCGGCATTGTGTCACTTTTGTACGTTTGAATGTTTTTATTGCATTACATACAAGAGTTCCTAAAAGGGGCAAAAGGTGCCCAACTGAAAGTATAGTGTTTTCACCATCTCTGAGGAAGGGTAAAATCGGGTAAACACCTTATGTAGGGACACAAAATCTTTGCAGCTAATATGGGAATGGCCCCTAAACGTGCTCTTTAAATCCCTTCAATCCCCTTCAAATAATTTTGTCTTGAAAAGTGAAAATTTGATTTGTATGTGGTTGCACAACTAAGTGCATTCGTGCACCTAAACTGCACTTAGCAAGGGACAGCCCCAATCTGCCAGTAACTCCCATCAGAGTAAGCAACATTTTGCACACAGACACTGGTATCTTGGTCAGCAAATCTATACACTTCCCCATAAAAAAGTTACGCAAATGTAGGCACAAATGTTAGCAGCACTTCTGGAGTCAGATGTTTTCCAATTATATAAGTCACTTTTTTGTGTGATATTTTCAGGAAGGATGTTCAATGTAAAATGTTTTTGTTATTTTTTTCAATAATAGTTTTTATTAAAGCTTTTTATTACGGGGTACACGCAAAAAAGCAAAAGTACACACTTTAAAGAACAAAGGGAATGTAGGGGGAGGGAGGGGAAGAGGGGGAGGAAATAGGAAGACAGTACAAATCCATACATTTCAATAGCATCAAGAAAAGATACAAATCCCAACAGTTTAACAAATTACAGATTGCTGAATATTTAACCTGAGTCGCCACTTACATATATTACTGTGATGGATTGTGAGGGGGCCTTGAAGAAACTGACTAGACTGAAGTTTTGGAGACATATTGATTCCAATGAAACCGTTTGATGTGGGTAGAGGAGGTGTAAGGTACTCCCATAGTTTCCATGTCACAGCTTAACTGAACCTTAGAAAGTATTTTAGCTATAGAGGGTAACGTGGATGATTTTCACGCTTGGGCTATCACTGCACAGGTAGATATCAAGATGTGACCTATGTGTAAAATGTTTTTTTAAATAAAGGTTGAGTTCTAAAGTCCCTGAATCCTAATTCACCTTTACCCACCAAACATAGTTATGATAAATAAAAACAAGGCAACCGATACAAAGTTAGCAAATAATTCTATGAGATAGTGGGGCAATAATACATTTACATACACTTTTGCTGTTAATAACAATCAAACATATAAAATAAACAGAACATAATACAGCTTGTAAGATCATTAGCATTAACATTTATTTATATAGTGCCAGCAGATTCCATGGCGCTTTACAAACCGTAATAAAGCAATACAGGGTAATACACACAGTCAGAGAGGTAAGAGGTCCCTACTCGCAAGCTTACAATCTGTGGGACAATGGTTTGATACACAAGGGTGAGTGCTACATCATATTGCATATTTGTCCAGCTAGAATGTAATGGTTACAAAATATTTAGCGGGCTGTATGTTCAGTCACACAACTATGTTGGTCAGAGGGATGTTGTCTTGTCTTATCTGTGTAGAGAGTGGTAATAGGGTAACCTAGGGAGATTAAGAGGGTGGTTGAGGAGTATAATAAGCTTGCCTGAAGAGGTGGGTTTTCAGAGAATGCTTGAAGGTTTGTAGACTAGAGGAGAGTCTTACTGTGCAAGGGAGGGAATTCCATAAAGTGGGTGCGGCCCGAACAGAATTCTGTAACCGAGAATGGGAGGATGTGATGAGAGTGGAAGAGAGACGCAGATCTTGTGCAGAGTGGAGGTGTTGATTTTGGAGATATTTTGGGACAAGTGAGGAAATGTATGTTGGTGCAGTTTTATTGATGGCCTTGTATGTTAGTAGAAGAACTTTATATTGGATTCGTTGAAATACAGGCAACCAATATAGAGACTGACTGAGTGGTTCAGCAGAGGAAGGACAATTTGCAAGGAAAAATCAATCTAGCTGCTGTGCACAAAATAGATAGTAAGGGTTTGAGTCTGATTTTAGGAAGACCAGTAAGGAGGGAATTGCAATAGTCGATGCGGGAGATGATGAGTGCATGAACTAAAGTTTTGCAGTGTCTTGTGTGAGATATCTACTTTTTATGGAAATGTTTTTTAGATGTATGCTGCATGATGTAAATATAGAGTTGATGTGGGGAATAAATGATAGTTGCGAGTCAAGGATTACACCTAGGCAGTGAGCTTGTGAGGTGGGATTTATGATCGTGTTATCAACAGAAATAGAAATGTTTGAGGAAGATGTAGGTGGTTGGAGGGAAGTGCAAGCTATGCCCTCCATGGTGCTGACCACGCCCACACATTACTGGCCATACCTCCGGTGGGACGGCACTTCTCACAACATGCCCTTTATAATTTTCAGCCCATGTGGCCCTTAATCTGGCCCTGAAAATCAGCACTAGACTGGCCAGACGGGACTGTTGGCACTGTAGCAGTGGAAACCACAGCAGGGTCCGCAAAAAACAAAATGTGTGGGCCCCCTCTCTAGTAGGGACATCCAGCCCCGTGCTGAAATCACTAGGACTCTTCTCAAAACCCTGAGCAGTGGGTGTGGGGTAATAAAAGGGTTAATGTCAGTGTAAACACTATTTTAGTTTGTGGAAGTCCCCGCCAGCCCGGGCTTTTTTTAACCTGTTCTGCGCATGTACAGAACGAATTTTACAGAGTATACGCACAGAAACCATAGATACGTGCCTTAATGACTCAGGCCCACTGAGTGCAATGTGCTTTTGTTTCAGAACGCACGTAATTTGGGTCTGCGCACGCCCTAATTCAACAAGGAACCCATCTGAATATAGGTGCGCTGATGAATATGGATGTAGGTCTGCTCTGCTCTAGTACACAGAACACGTCTAATACCTATGTGGAATATTTTGAAAATACTGAATTAATGTCACCTGGTAACAGTGCTGGATTAAGGGAATGGAGGTCCCTGGGCTAAGGCCCCCCCCCCCCGTGATCCGGGTTGCCCACCCCCGACCTCCCTGCATTTACCTCCTTCCCCGGCACACTGTACGCTCTTTACTGAGGAGGTCTCGTGAAAGTGAGACTCACGAGATCTCCTCAGTAAGGAGACTACAGCGCGCCGGGGAAGGACTGCAGTGAAAGTGCTCAGCAGCACTGATCGCGCCGGGGGCGCCCCCGCCCCCGACCGATCAATACTGCTGCTGAGCATTTTCAAGGGCCCCCTGGATGCCATAGGCCCCTGGGCTGTAGCCCAGTTAGCCCTATGGTTAATCCGGCCCTGCCTGGTAATAATATAGACATTAATGACAAAACATTAAAAATGTATAAAATAGGCGTTTTCTTTCATGAAATACATTTATTAAGATGTTATCAATGTCTACTGTACATAAAAAAACATTTTTAGAGTTGCTCCTGATTGCAAACACCTATTATAGCATGCATACACAGCCGTCACCATTAGTAAACGGCACTTAGAATAGTCCTGTAGATGGAGCAAGAGATACGGCTGGAAAACATGTACTTTTGAGATGCCCAGAGCTGGGATCTGACACTGTTGTGTGCGCTTGTGATTGACACACCTTTACTGTACATTGACTATGAATAAACGCCCCTTTCCTGCTCTGTTCCCTCGCTAAAATCGTAGGTATTAGTAGGTGTCCTTGCGCTGAAAGATAAATTGAACATGGCGCGTTCTGTGGCGCATGAGCCGGTTCCGAGTTGTCGATTGTATGCACTAAATCGCCATTTACATTCCTCGATGAATCAGGTCCATTGTGTATAATTCTCTGCATTAAGGTAACAGCATTCCTGATGCCATTCACAGTCATACCAACAAACATATTTCTCATCTCCCTATTTGTTGTAACAAACGTGCTACTTCAAGAACATAAAGCATTTTGGGTACAGAAGGAACATTTGGCGGTATATTTACTATCCAGTGGTTCCGCAGAACCCCCCATTCCCGGCGCTTTCAAGTCATTTTTTTAAAACGTCACTTTAAGACAAAGCCCGTTGGGTTTTATCTTTAATAAAATTGCCGTTGGAAGAAAATGACTTCAAAGCGCTGGGAGTTGGCGGTATACAAGTGTCAGTGAATAGAACACACCAAAATATGTGAGATATCTGAACAGCTGTGCAGCAAAGCAGGTTTTCTTACCCTGTGCAGAATAAACTAGCAGATTGGAGTGTGTGTGGTACTAGTGATCTCCAGGTTACTTCCCCATTCCATAAAGACTGCTGTGAGAGATAAAAGGTGTAAATAGGAACCACTGGAATATGTGTATTTTATTTTATTCACCTCTCTCCCTAATCCTGTCTCTTCACCATTCACAATTCCTTTTTACTTAAACCACTTTTTTTTATATTTATACTACAAAGAGTGTTGTAACTTTTTGCAATACATCGATTTGTGCAATTCAGTCATTGGGAATGATTCATTAAGGAAAGTAAAGCAAAACAAATAAGTAACTTTGCACCTTGGCAAATCAATGTTGGAGGGGGAGCTAAATTTAAAATGTGAGGACAGATTTATAGTTGGGGTAGGAAACGTCCTAGATCAGCTTTAAATTTCAGTGGAAAATAAAGCTATCAAGTATTTGTGTGCTACATGAAAAACAGTCAATATTTAACTTATGTGCAAAAAAATAAAATATTTAGCACCCCTTGCATTGTAACATGGTTTGTTCAAGAGAAAACTTACTCATTTTTTTTCCTTACTTTCCTTAATGAATCAGGCCCATTTTGTTTAAACATTGTATATCCAATTCTTATGTTGTATCTTTTATTATTAGGAAGGATGCTTGATTTTATAGTGTTTGCTGAGATTCATTTTAGAAATATTTTCATAGATGTGGAATTTCAGATTGAAATTGCTCTAGCAGTCAAAGTCAATTGTCCATGGATTCCATTCCTGCTTTTAACGGTTTGTATCTGTATAATGATTGTGATAATACCTCATTTTTTACAACAGTTGCCAGAATTTATTCATTCTCATCTATAGACAAATGCACGATATCATTTTTGTGAGTGCAATAATATACTATTCCACTATGTATGGACATGTGCAAAATACCACTACTCTTGTACTTGATACTAAGTTCAGTTATATATATATGTTATTATTCCTCCTGATGAAGTCCATTTGCTAAATGGACGAAACGCGTTGCAGATTCACTAGCTCATCTGGATATCGCGGTTTTATTTTCTGTGGATACTGGACGATTATTTCTCTTCCAGCTAAGCGGCTGTGAGATCACAGTAAGAACTTAACGCTACGATTCCACAAGATTACATGCATTTCCAGATGAATATTGTTGAAAGATACCTTTATATGCATATGCCACGTTGTTTTATGTTAGTGTGATACTTACTGTTTTATTAAATCAGTGTTATACAGTATTACACTATTTTAGTCTTTTTATCATACTCATATTCTGAGGATCCATCTGTATTCGGTGATTGTCCCGCCGAGGAGCAGTCTTTCTACGCCAGAGCTGACCTTGAAACATCACCAGCTTTACATATTGAGCCTGTTAAGTCTTTTATCTGGTACGCAGAATCTCTTATTATTGGTGATTTCACCCGGAATTTGACTCATTGTACTCACATTTGTGTTTCTATTTCACAACCTGCAATTTGGAAGTCACCCTTCTCTCTCCTAAAGGGAATCCATTGTGGTATATCCTCTGTATTCTCATTTTGATATTGTGTTTGGTAATACACTATGTGGCGCCTTGTTCTCTATACTTTGTTTTGTGTGTATATATATATATATATATATATATATATATTTGTATATTATGCTATTATGCATTATTCTGTTTCTGTATACTGAAATTATATTAGCATTTATTTTTATATTTTGTGTGTATATGTAAGGTAAGATACATTGTTTTTAGTTGCCTGGCCCAGTGAGAGGGTGCCTCTTAAAAAATGTATGCTGAGGGCCTTATGTAGAGTCTGACGCAACTTATACTTATAGCACAAGTGCAAAATGCATCCCGAATGTATCTAAAGACGCATACATTTCGGAATGGTAGGCAAACTGCGTATGTGTCATATGCTTAAAATGTATTCTATGGTACATGGGTCTGATACACTTTAAGTCGCCGCGGCCCCCATAAGGCCAACACACACACACATATATATATATATTTGCAAAGCGGCATGACCCCACCCTCAAACATTTTACCCAGCTTTAGTGCTGCCAGCATAAGCTGCCACTAGAAAAATCCGGTGGGGGGGGGGGCATGTGGTCACCCAGAATTTACTAGTACCAGCACTAGGATCTATAGCAGGGAAACCTGCAATATATGATCCCTGTGCCTTGATGCCGGACCAACCCTAGTCTGGTCAGCATGGAACTGGGTTCCCTGGTGCTGACCGGCACATAGTAGATTTTCTTTGTATTACAAGCATTGACCTTTATGGAGCTTAAGCTATAACAGTGGAGGAGGCCCAAAATGTATTTAAATAACCTAAAATTGGTGTGAAATAAACACGTTACTTTTATCATTAAAACAAACTAGATTTATCTCTGAGAAAAGTGACTGAGGAATGTTCTGACAAATTGGCACTATGCAAAAAGAGATGCAACACAATGCCTGATAGACTGGCAGGGCCAGCCAGAGGCGAGTCCTATTATTTTACCATTTATTGACCATACAAGGTATAAAGTTAGTTTTTAACTTTTGTGTATGGGCAAAAACTTTGACCTACTTTTAACCTAAATATTTTTATGCGACTTTTAAAGAGCACCCCCTCTGAACTACAGTATAAACCAGCATCCAGGGTCATATGATTCCTTTATGACAGCGCATCCATTACGGATATTCAGATTATTCATTTTCTAACCTCTACAGAACATCGCCTTTCAAAAAACTGATACATTTTGCAGATACACAGCAATGAGAAACATCTATCTACATCTGTTCATCATAAAAGAGCTGTATTCCAGTAAATAAAGTACTACAGGAAACATATTCTATCCTTGTCTCCTGAACTGAAGTTCAAAAGAAGTGTCTCATTATCTCTCTTTTACAGAGAAAGAATTAATTATTATCAGTAGACCAGATGGAGTGTTAGCTAGTGTAAAAGAAACTAACACTGTCTTTGTAGACATAGGGAGTGTCACATCACCTGCTATGCCTAGTGTCAAGATATAAGCAAAATAAGTTGAAAACTCCAAAACGAAATATATCTACTATATAAATGCCTAGTGGCGTGTGTGGGGAAAAAAAAACCAAGCTGCAGCGCCACCTGCTGGGCAGAGTTATACACTGACCTATATATTTCTTGAAGGAGAAGTGACAGTTGGGAGTGGTTGGTGGTTGCCGGGGGTGACAGTGGGGAGTTTTTAACACCTTAAGTAGCTTGATGAAGGATGAGGTGATGGAGAAAAATGATGAGGTGGTGACATGTGGACAAAACCACATTAAAAAAGGGCGCTTGCGTCGGGAAGTAACGCTCTTCCCCTGAGGAGGCCTGGGCTAGGCCCAAATGCATGACAAGAACCTTTTTAACACCTTAAGTAGCTTGATTTGACTAGAATGCATCAGTATCATGCACGGGTTAACTTGTGTGTGTGTGTGTGTATGTATATGTGTGTATATATATATATATATATATATATATATATATATATATATATATAGCTGTTGGTACTGGGACAATAACAGTGTGGTTATATGATCATTTTCATTGGTAGTTAACCAGACTCACTGTGCCAGATGAGTAACTATTTTCACTAGGAATCATACTTTTTGCAACTATTAGTTGATTTATATGGTAATAGAATTTGACACTATTAGGCACCCTGGGCCAGGGTAAGGACACTAGGCGCCAGTCTCTCTCACATGCCCTCCTCATTGGATTTCCCCTCAGTGCTACACCTTCCCTGCAGTTCAACTCTTACCAGTATGAAGCAAGCACACCCATTCTTCCCCATCGTCAGCCAATAAGGAAAGTGCGACTGAGTGACATGTTACCAACACTTTTACAGAAATTGCTTTAACTCATGAAGGTCTGGATATTAATATTTACTTCCACACTGATAAGACATCACCTTGAATATTGTGTCCTGTTCTTGGGAGCCCTATCAAATGATAAAGATGAAGACATAAATAAAATAACGGATAATGGCTACTTAATTGGTGCATGTGTTGCATAACAAAACATATCAGGAAAGGCATCAAGACCCGAACATGTACAGATTAGAGGAGAGAATGAACAGAGGTGAAACATTCACATATATCAAAATTATTAATAGAGTTGAGGAAGGCAATATTTTAAAAATAAGACTTCTAGAACAAGGGGACACAATTTGACATTGGAGAGAGAAAGACTGAAAAGTAGCATAAGCACTTTCTCAACGAAAGGGTAATCAATACATGGAATACAGTTGTTTCCCAGTAGTTGTGG
The DNA here is from genome assembly GCF_038048845.1 of Mixophyes fleayi. Taxonomy (NCBI): domain Eukaryota; kingdom Metazoa; phylum Chordata; class Amphibia; order Anura; family Limnodynastidae; genus Mixophyes; species Mixophyes fleayi. Next base: position 27,794,291 of record NC_134412.1, read on the forward strand.
TGAAGACTCATACAGTGAAAGAATTCAAGACTGCATGGGACAAACATATTAGTATTTTTAAGACTTAGGGCTAGATTTACTAAGCTGCGGGTTTGAAAAAGTGGGAATGTTGCCTATAGCAACCAATCAGATTCTAGCTTTCATTTATTTAGTACCTTCTACAAAATGACAGCTAGAATCTGATTGGTTGCTATAGGCAACATCCCCACTTTTTCAAACCCGCAGCTTAGTAAACCTAGCCCCTAGATGTAGACTATATTAGGAAAAAGAAAAGAAAAACAACAGCTCAGCCACATAGATGCGGTTATCCGTACCGGATTATTGAGAGAAAGTCGCGTAGAAAGATTGTATAGTTCCGGAACTTCTAACCACTCAAATATTCAGTCATATTCATATTCGAGTGGTTAGAAGTTCCGGAACTATACAATCTTTCCACGTGACTTTCTCTCAATAATCCGGTACGGATAACCACATCTCCTGCTTTATTTGGATGTTTTATAATAAAATGTTTTAAACATAGTACACTAGATGTTTTTTACTTTTTCTTTTATGGAAATTGTTTGCTACAATCTGTGATTCATTGGAGGTTATCGAAGTATTTCAGCTCTATACATAACACTCTGATTGCTACCACATGTGAGAAGTGGGTGGATAAGATCTGGACCTTCGCTACAAGTACCTGCTACATGAACGCGGGTACATACGAATTGTAAGTTTATTTCTTACTGTGGGGATCTAATATCCTGAAGTTACGAAGTGTTCATATTCCGTTATGGGACTGTGATACTATCAACTAAAACGAGAAACTTAAGTGTCATAATTATTTTCTTATTTTTCCTCTATATCTATTTGAGTAATGGGGAACCAATAGCGCAGAAAGTGTCTTTCTTACCACTTTAATTATATCTATTATCCAACTTCTGTACGGTTGTTGAAGGCTACTTTCTTGCTGCAGTTGTATGAAGCGCTGTATATGATCATTTCCTTTTTTGCACAGAGCAGCCTGTGTTAGGGCTCATAATATACACGCTGCGTTGTGTACGCACTGTGTTACTGCATGCGCTACGTTACTGCATACGCAGCGTTACCGCATATGCTCTCCCGGGAGCCCGGGAGGTCTCCCAGAAATGCGGGAGTCTCCCAGACATTCAGGGAGAGTAGGGAACTATGCGTTAAAGAAAAGCAGCTAATGAATCTCTAGAGACTGAAGTGTCTTTTACAATTCTGTGTCCATTACTGAAGTCCTGTTGTTTTACCTCTCAGTCTTTGATTAAATCTTGGTCTCCATGAAAATGGCCACCTCCATAGGCATCAATACATGGACATAGGACACAATTTTTGAACCTGTGTCATCATGCCACAGATGGCGAAGCCAACCACGTCTTGTACTGGCTCAGCATTAGGGAGAATCCCAGACTCTTCAGGGAGTGAGGGAGATCACCCCTATTTCAGGGAGTCTCCCTGACATTCAGGAAGAGTTGGCAAGTATGATATATATATATATATATATATATATATATATATATATATATATATATATATATATATATATATACACAATAAAAGTGAGGGCCATGGCAGTATTGTGTAGGAAGAGGTACCAGTAATAACAAAATGTGAGTACAAAGGACTGCGGTTTCCATACAATCGCTTTCTTTTGATGTTATGGTGCTATCCCTTTCTTGAGGACACCTATTGTTCTTAGGTGTATAGTCTGACAAGTAAGGACAGGCGACAGACAGACATTACAAATTTCCAGAAAGTATAGATGGTTGCATACCAAGTGTAATATAAATAATGGTTGATCAGTTTAGTCTCTGGATCTTGTAGAATTTCCATGTAGTTCTCAAATAGTTCAGCATGTAAAAAAAAACAGAAAGCAGCAGAGATACCCAGTTATAGTAAAAAGTCACCATAATAGCTAAAATTGGGCATACATCAATATAAAAAATTGCAAGCTTATCTGTAACAAAATATATAAAGTCTGAGTTCTTGAATCCCTTCCAGGGGAGGACTCCTACAGTCCCAGCATGTGTAGTAGAAATGGAGGAAACCGGTTAGCTGGAAGAGTCTAGATAATCCCCTACGCATTCCATCCTTTTAAGGACGTTATCAGGGGGAAAAATAGGCTTAAAACGTTTGATCCCCTCTCCACTTAAATAAAGCTCTTAATTGCCAGTACACACATCTGTTCTTTTGAAATTCAAGGTTAAATTACTGCATAACTGTCTGTAATACAATTATTCACACATATTACTCTGCTACCCTTATACGAAAAAGTATTTTTTCAATTTAACCCTTACCATTTCATTAACCATCTCCAGAATATATGACTTTTACTGGAAGGCTTACACCACAGTAAAGTCAAATTAATTATTTTCTCATACCTGATATTTTCAAAAACAAAACAATTATTAGGTCAATGCAAAGAAATTGTCCAAAATACATTGACTACTGTAGTCGGTGAAGCTTCAATTGTATGTGTGGTTTGTTCTTGCTTGAAAATAATGATATTCTTCACAAATGTTTCTAATGTTATTCACTTAGCACAAACAGATGTTCGGGATTACAATGAATAGCTATGGTTGTCAGATTTCTGACCATTTCTGGAATTATGCATAACATTATTTTTTGGGGGGGGTTACAACAAATTTTTCTGTCCTTTAAAAATAAGCAACAGGAATAAATCAAACCAATGACATCACTTCTTGTTCCACACTAAATTGGCTGATGCAAGAGAACTAGAGTAGGGACTTTTGCTGTTGTGCCGGGTGTTGAGTTTCCTGCTGAGATTTGGGGAAATTGGCGTGGATTAAAAAGAGGCAAGAAGGCAGCATCAACAGCAGGGTGGAGAAGGGGAGAGTTTTTGTGTGAAAGAGCAAAGCTGATTTCTTGCAGTTTTTTTTTTGCCGTTTTATATTTAAGGAAAATAACCTGAATAATAAGATTTGCAGATGAAAGGAATTAGTTTAATAGCATACCTACCATCTCCTTCTCCAGGTCTGACATCAGTTACAGCTGTAGAGGTAGCTGGAGTACATGATCCACGCCATGCATCCTGTTACTGCCATCATCAAGTTTCTAGTGTAAGTAACTGACATGTTCTCTCTCTCTCTACAGCGATTACTCCAGTTATCAGCAAAAACACATTTACTAACAACATTACGTCCTCACTACATGGCTGTAGTGGGCTTGGTGGTTGGTGATGCTTTTGTAAGGTTCCATCTAGCAATGCTATCAATGTCTAGTGGGTATATTTACTAAACTGTGGGTTTGAAAAGTGGAGATGTTGCCTATAGCAACCAATCAGATTCTAGTTATCATTTATTTAGTACATTCTACAAAATGACAGCTAGAATCTGATTGGTTGCCATAAACATCTCCACATCTCCAACATCTTTTTCAAACCCGCAGTTTAGTAAATGTACCCCTAGAAGTGAATTGCACTACCATGCATTTAGTGGACCACTGATCATAAGTGAACCACTTCTCTTACACTTTCCTCTTATGTAGGGATGCCTGGACGTAGGAACAGGATATGCACACAGCAGAGATTGTCATTGCTGAATATCCAAGATCAGGACAGGCAGCAACGATTCATACACAGTAATGTCAAGCCAAATCTCAGGACAGATATCTCAAGTTAATATTTGAGATTAAAAACTGGCTACAGATTAGGGCCCAGCCAGCAAGCAGACCATCAGGAAAAGCAGGGAAGAACTGCAGCAAGATAACAGGACTCGGAAGCTCTGCTGAACTTCTCCCCACAAGGAACAATTCAGGTGTTCCTGCTGAGAGTGCAACTCTCTGTGTCCCAACGTTCACTGGTACACATACTCCCAGCCATGTACCAATGCACATGTGTACGTGTACCTGTTCCTCAAAGCATACCACCCTTACTCCTGATCTCCTCTTCCCTCTGACTACCCATTGTGCCTCCTGTCTGTTTAACCTCCCTTTAGGATGTAAGCTCTTACGAGCAGGGCGCTCTTCCCTCCTGTCTCTACCTTTCCTTCTCCTCCAACTCCACTGTGCTAGCTATGTTTGGAGCTATTGAAGTACTGGTATTTTTGTTCACTGTTCTGTACTGTTTTAACCTGTATGGTCCACTGTCTGTTCTCTGTACGGAGCTGGGGAAATTTTGTAGCGCCCTATGAATTAAGAATAATAATAATAATAATAATGTGTGTGATCACATCCAGATGCAAGCATTTGTGAGCAAACTTCTATGTAAGCCACTGTATATACTATATTGCAATTAAGGGTACATATAAAACAATTCCAAGCCTAATATTTTGGTTGGTTGCCTTTTAAAATGACCTGTCATGCCACCTGACCATAAACATTACCTGTCATATCTGTCATGCCACCTCACAGGCAATATACAGTCATAAACAAGGGCCATTTTTGAGAAAGAAACTGTCCCACTACCTCTCTGTCTTGAAAAAGACTACCTCCTTCTGTTAAAGTTTTGGTTTCTTGTTCACTGTTACATTGCTTATTGTATCATTAATAAATGAATCAGAATATTTATCAAGCTTATCCTCCTCTTAAGACTGAAATGTTAGAAAATAAAAACCCAAAGTAGCCTTACAAAGACTTAATAAGAGGAAGCAATGGCACATATTAAGATCATATACCCAACATCAGCAATGGTTTCAAAATGACAAAACTCAAACCAAAATATAGAACTTATTGTTCATTTATACACTATTACAATGCATTGGAGCAATGGTGTGTCAGGACCCTTCTACTACTGGTCACTTCTGTAGTAATGATGTGTCAGGTCCCTTCTACTACAGGTCACTTCTGTAGTAATGATGTGTCAGGTCCCTTCTACTACAGGTCACTTCTGTAGTAATGATGTGTCAGGTCCCTTCTACTACAGGTCACTTCTGTAGTAATGGCGTGTCAGGTCACTTCTACTACATTTCACTTCTGCATCAATGGTGTGTCCGGACCTTTCTACTACAGGTCATTTGTGTAATAATACTGTGTTAGGTCCCTTCTATAACAGGTCACTTCTGTAGTAATGATGTGTCAGGTCCCTTGCTCCATCTGACTTTCTGATTATTGGTACCTTCATCCAATGTGAACTGTCCTTGTCAGGACACATGAGCTAAATAAATATCACTTGCTTCAAGACCTGCTTGACAACTTCTTCCCTGCTGTATTTCCTGTGATCTACAGATTAGACCCAAATCAAATCCGTTTCCGGCTGTTCTGAGGTTTGGACCCAGCTTTCCATAACCACTTCTCTGCCCGCTGCCCAGCAGCCCTGGCCAGTGTGATAGGCCAGGGGGGGATCCATCCACAGCAACCCTGATCTATAGGAAGAGGTCAGGGTTACCAACCCAGGTGCACAAGCAGCTTAAGCCCCTCCTACTGTGGTTAGAGGGTGCATTTGGGATAAAGAAAGGGAAAGGTGATAAAATAAGCCCACTCGGTACCCAGCAACAATAGACAGGGTGGCATAGGTGGTCCATCCTGTCACAGATTGTAAAAATGCTTTTAGATGATTAAAAGAACAATAGCTTTCTTCAGAATGTTGCCAAGTGTATTAGTTTAAACAATTTTGTAACATGCAGCTGCAAATTGTCTGTATTTGTCACTGTTACATCTAATTGTGTATTTTATGCAGAAAAGGTCTCTAAGATTTTTTAGAAATCTATTGAGCATAATGATCATAATACTCATAAAAGTATAAAACTAGACTTAACATTGAAAGTTCTGAGGTGTAAATAATTTGCACAGAACTGGTTTCAGAGCAAGTGCTAATCTTGCAAAAAACATTCAGTTTATATATAGTACGTAATAACGCTTCCGGAGAGTGGTAAATGATATTTCTGCAACCAAACTTCTAGAAAATCCAATCCATTTCAAAACAGAACAGCTGCAGTTTGAAACACTGCAATATAGATAATAATGATTGCTAAATGAATACTCCTTGGAGGAGATGATGATGATCATAATGATGTTTTCATTATCATTATTATTACATTTTTAGATTATTATTATTATTATTGTTATTATTTTTATTATCAATTATTTGTTAGGCACCACAAGGTTTCCGCAGCACCTTACATAGTACAAACAGTAGACCATACAGGGTGAAACATTACAGAACAATAAATACATAGTACCAATGCTTCAGAACTTCCAGGCAGACATATGGAGTAAAGGCGGAGCAGAAGAGTAGGTATGGAGACAGGAGGGGAGAGGGGCCCTGCTCATGCGAGCTTACATTGTAAGGGGAGGTGGACAAAACAGGCACGAAAGGGAGGCAGTGATGCGAGGGAGAAAAAGGGACCAGGGGAGAACAAGCAGAGTAGATGAGGGTTTAAGTGGATGGTTGGAAGGCTTTCAGGAACAGGTGAGTCTTGAGTGCCCGTTTGAAGGAGCACAGATTGGGAGCGAGACAGATGGAGCGAGGGAGGTCATTCCAGTGCAGGGGGGCAGCTCGGGAGAAGTCTTGGATTCTGGAGTGGGAAGAGTTAATTAGAGTGGAGGAGAGGCGATGGTCATTTGCTGAGCTCAGGGAGCGGGCAGGAGTGTGAATGGTAAGGAGGTTAGAGATGTAGGGGGCAGTAGACTGGGAGAGAGCTTTGTAAGTGGTAGTGAGAAGTTTAAAGAGGATTCTGTAAGGGAAAGTGAGCCAGTGTAAGGCCTGGTAGGGAGGGGAGGCAGAGGAGGAGCGGCGTGAGAGAAAGATGAGTCTAGCAGCCGTATTAAGTACAGATTGGAGGTGGGCGAGATGGGAGAGGGGGAGGCCAGTGAGGAGAAGGTTGCAGTAGTCCAGGTGGGAGATGATGAGTGCGTGGATGATGGTTTTGGTGGCGTCTTGTGAGATGAAGGGTCGGATGCGGGCAATTTTGCGCAGTTGGATGCGACAGGCTTGTGCAAGGATTTGAACATGGGGGCAAAAGAGAGAGGGGAGTCAAGGGTGACACCCAGGCAAAGGAGTTGGGTGACAGAGGAGATGGTTGTGTTATTAACAACGATAGAGAGGTTGTGGTGGGAGGGGGGTCTGGAGGGAGGAAAGACAATGAGTTCAGTCTTAGAGATGTTAATTTTGAGAAAGCGTGAGGAAATCCAGGAGGAGATGGCAGAGAGGCAGTCAGATATACGAGAGAGGAGGGTGGAAGAGAGATCAGGAGAAGAGATGTAGAGTTGAATGTCATCAGCATAAAGGTGATACTGAAGACCAACGGAGGAGATGAGCGCACCAAGGGAGGAAGTGTAGAGCGAAAAGAGAAGGGGGCTGAGAACAGAGCCCTGGGGGACTCCTACTTGGAGGGGGCAGAGAAAGAGCCAGTCGTGGAGACAGAGAAGATGCGGTTGGTGAGATAAGAGCAGAACCAGGCGTGGACGGAACCTGAGAGGCAGAGAGATAGAAGAGTTTGCAGAAGGAGGGGGTGGTCCACAGTGTCAAAGGCCTCGGAGAGGTCAAGGAGGATAAGTAGGGAGAAGTGACCCCTGGATTTGGAAGATAGGAGGTCATTGGGGACCTTGGCCAGGGCAGTTTCAGTGGAGTGGAGGGGGCGGTAGCCAGATTGGAGAGGGTCAAGGAGGGAATTGTCCGAGAGGTATCTGGTGAGACGACAGCACACTAACCGCTCAAGTAGTTTGGAGGCATAGGGGAGAAGTGAGATGGGGCGATAGTTGGCGACTGAGGTGGGGTCAAGATTGGGTTTTTTTGAGGATAGGAGAGATAACAGCGTGTTTAAATGAGGAGGGTACTACACCAGAGGAGAGTGATAGGTTGAAGAGGTGTGCCAGGTAGGACCAGGCAGTGGGAGAGAGGGAGCGAAGGAGGTTAGAGGGGATGGGATCAAGCGAACAAGTGGAGGGTGGAGAGGAGAGAATAAGGGAACAAACTTCTTTGCCTGATATGGGGCAGAAGGAGTGCCAGAGTTGTTTGCTAAAGGGGAGTGGAGCAATGAGTGCAGCAGGAGAGGGGTAGGAGGAGGAGATGTTAAGGCTGATGTCTTCAATTCAGCAGCGGAGAGCGAAAAGACGGCTGGGATTGGAGGACTGAGAAGAAATGAGGAATTTAAAGAAGGTTTGTTTAGCAAGGGAGAGGGCAGAGCAGAATGAGGAGAGGATACATTTAAAGTGAAGGAAGTCAGCCAGGGAGCGAGATTTCCTCCAGAGACGTTCCGCAGTGAGAGAGCACTTTTTGAGGGAGCGGGTGAGTTTGGACTGCCATGGTTGGGGGATGAGAAGGCGTCAGCGGATGGGAGAGGCAGGGGCGACAGCGTCTAGGGCAGTAGTGAGGCAGTGGTTGTAGAGACAGGACGCCTGGTCAGGGCAGGCCAGGGAAGAAGGGGAGAAAGGAGAGAATAAAGAGAGGAGGAGAAAGAGATGGGGTCAATTGTTTTGATGTTTCGTCTGGTGAGGGTGGCTTTAGGCGGGGGAGGAGCAGGGGAGGGTGGAGTGTAAGAGCGGAGATGGTGGTCAGAGAGTGGGAAGGGAGAGTTGGAGAACTCGGAGAGATCACAGAGATGCGAGAAGACAAGGTTGAGGGAGTGACCAAGATGGTGGGTGGGAAAGGAGGTCCACTGGAGGAGGAGAGGGAGAGAAGTTTGATGGTGGCGGGGTCTGACCAGTTGTCAATGGGGATGTTGAAGTCGCCGAGTATGATGGAGGGAAGGTCAGAGGAAAGGTAGTGGGGGAGCCAGGCAGCGAAGTTATCCAGGAAGAGGGAGGTAGGGCCAGGGGGACGGTAGATAACGGAGACACGGAGGTGGATGGGGGAGAAAAGATGGATGGAGTGAACTTCAAAGGAGGAGAAAGAGAAGGAAGGTAAAGTGGGAATGACCCAAAAAGTACAGCAGGGGGACAGGAGGAGTCCCACTCCACCACCTGGACGTTCATCCGGTCTGGTGGAGTGGGTAAAGGAGAGACCACCATAGGAGAGGGTGGCGGGTGAGGTGTGTCAGAGGGAGTGAGCCAGGTTTCAGTGATGGGGGGAAGGTTAAGAGAGTTGGAGACAAAGAGGTCGTGGATGGTAGTCAGTTTGTTACGGGTGGACCTTGAGTTCCAGAGGACACAGGAGAAAGGGAGGGAAGGATGAGGGGAGATGTGGATAAGATTGTCGTGGTTGTTGGAGCGAGGGAGGGGAGCGTGAGTTGGACCAGAGAAGGGGGCTGGGGAAGAGGTTGATGGAGCGAGGGGGAGAGATGGGATCATGCAAGAAGGACTGGTGGAGGTGACCCGGGGAGAGGATGGGAAAGGAGCGGGGCGGCATAGTGAGAGATAGGGGACAGGGAGGCAGGAGGAGAGAGTTGAGCAAGGTCAAATAAGGACAGACGGAGCAGAGAAAGACAGTAGGTGGGACTGTAAAGGATTGAGGAACGGAGTGAAACAGAAGGGCAGTAGCAAAACAATATAAACGATGCAAAGTGGGGAAGAAAAGAAATCCTGTGAAGAAAATGTTCATCCCATTGAATATACAGGTCCACACACCTGCGTTTTACCACCTCTGGAATCCACTCCTAAATGTACCCATTTTTAATAATCACATGCAGGAAGAATAGCTCTCAATCTTGCATGTAGTTCCACAAATATCATTTAGCTTGCACTCAACAAGGAATGCCCCAACCCTGTATATTCTTTTTTCCATGTTCATGTATTTATTCAGATGAATTCCTATTTTTAAGTATGAGTGTAGCTCCAGTAAACAGCTGTCAGAATACGATTATTGTGAGGATTCACACACTAGCTCCAGATGACAGGTGCCAGATAGCTATTCACAATAACCGCTACAAACACTTTTTCTCAATTCCTGTAATCAGCACTCTGTCTTTGATCTTATTAATAACTCATCTCACTATTGGGTCATGATGCAATTTGCGACCTTTGCGTTAATTTAGTCACATCGAATAACAATGTACCCATGACATATCAGATGTACTTAAGAGGTGTAATTTTAGAAAACATTATTTTTAACTTCCATGGTGTACCATGTCAACCATAGAGTTCCAGTTGTGATGCTAATACATCACAACTATGAATCTGTGAGAGCTACTCTCGCAATCTATCATCCACTTTACTATGCTGCAACACCAACTCTCTATCCTTTCTCTCAGATATCTAGAATTACAAACAAGCGGAAAATACAAAATCTTTTACTTTACAAAGATAGCTTCAAGATCATACACTCATAACATAAAATACTTACATACAGTACATATAATACACTGTAGTTTAACAGGCATGATGTTATAATATATTGGTAAGTCACTTTCAGAAGTGAACTTCCAATTCAAATCTAGTTATGCGTTACCCTATTGTTGTAGAAAACTATATATACAGTAGTTAAAGTGGGGGTGTATACGGTGGAATGTCATACTGCCACTTCTCCTGCTGCTTTCATTCTAAAACTATCAAATTCCATAAACTTACATTCACGTTAAAATGTTCATCCTGCAACCTTTAAATTTTCAGTTTCCGACTCTTGCCTCCAAGGTTAGGTGGAACAATGAGACCTTGGTTGCAGCCAAGGTCATGTGGATTGTATCAAAGATGAGCTGGCTTCCAGGGAACTGCCTTCTGACTTGGATGCCCTTAATTCCTTGAGGCCCTGCATCAATTATCAGCAGTTCGATGCCAGTACGGTCAAGAACCGTTACCCATTGTTTGACCACATTTGTGGTGCCAACATCTTTTCTAAACTCATTGTTAGAGGGGCCTACAATCTTATCTCCATATGTCACGGAGATGAATGGAACACAGCTTTCAACACCCGAGATGGTCATTATCAGTACCTTTGGCGTATGTAATGCCCTGGCAGTTTTCCAACTGTTCGTCAATTAGATCTTTCAGTAACTACTTTGCCATTCGATTGTGGTATATCTCGACGAAATCCTGACTTTCTCCCGATATTTGTCTTCCCATTGGACACACGTTAAAGAGATTCTCCACCATTTGCGCATGAATCATCACTATTGTAAATTAAAGAAGTGCCTCTTTGAACTCCCTCAAGTACCATTCTTAGGATATCACGAATCTGGTCCAGATTACAGATGGACCCCGAGAAACTTGGCGCCATTCCTATGTGGTCACAATCATTGGGCCTGAAAGCAATTGAACGGTTCATTGGCTTTGCTAATTACTATCATCAGTTCATTAAATACCCCTCCACCCTCACTGCACCCATCACAACACTCACTCGCAAAGGAGCTTATCGTAAGTTGTGGGCCCCTGAGGCTTTGGCAGCCTTCCAGACTTTAAAAGCAGACTTCTCTTCGGCTCCAGTATAACCTGACCAAGCCTTTCTTCCTGGAGGTAGATGCATCTTCCGTGGGTGTTGGGGCCATTTTGTCTCAAAATTATTTTTGGATAAAGCCCACCCTTGTAGCTTCTTTTCTTAAAAATTCACTCTTAGCGAGTAGAACTACGGTATACGGGATAAAGAGTCATTGCCAATCAAGCTTGCCTTGGAGGAATGGCATCATCTCTTAGAAGGACCCAAACACCCAGTCACAGTATCTACTGATTACAAAAACCTTACCGATCTTCACATTGCACAATGCATCTACCAACATCAGCTCAGAGGTCATTGTTCTTTTCTTGCTTCAAGCTAATCCTGACCTTTTGACCAGGCACCAAGAACACCAAGGCTGATGTTCTCTCCCATAACAATCATGTTCATGAATCTACAAATTTCACACCATTTTTCATAACTTATGGACTTCACCCTATTCCGCCTGAGCTCTCTTCAGCTTCCAATTGTGTAGTCCCGGCAGCAGAGGCCTTGGTATTTGACTTTTCCCATATATGGTCACAAACTAAGTCTAAACTGATGGAAACATATCAATGCTACAAACAATTGGCTGATTGACGATGGGGAGTTTTCCCCCTTCTCCGCATTGGAGACAGGGTTTGGTTATTGACACGTAAATTAAGACTTTATGTACATGAAACTGGCTTCTTGCTTTATTGGTTCCCTCCATATTTCTCCAGTCATCAATCCATTAACCTTCAAACTTCTTCTACCACCCTCTCTCAAGATCCAAAATGCATTTCACATTTCCCTGTTGAAACCCCTGGTTCTTAATAAATTCTTTAAGGACCCATCCGCACCATCTCCCATTAAGACTTATACAGGAAACGAATATGAGATCAAACAACGTCTGGATTTTCTATTGGTATATGATTTGGCTTCATTTGATTCCTTGGCTCTGACCATGCTATTCCTGACTTCCATTCTGGATTCTGATTCTGATCGTCCTTCATTTACCAACCCGGCTCATCTGACCATTCTGTTCACCTGCTGCTTCACTAGTGTCTAGCATTGAGGGTCGCAATCTGCACCTCCCACGCAGCTAAGCCCACACCTTTCTGCGGGGGTCCCTAGTGAATAAAGGGGGCGGGTTAGAATCCGCGCCTCTTTGCTCAGTTGAGCCAATTACTGGTAAGCATGTATACTTTCAGCTTCAGTGCAAATTAGTATGTATCAGTGTATTTTTTTAGTTCTTAAAAAATGAAATTTCTAAGGAGATTTTTTCTGTATATTCACATAAAAGACACCTGTTAACCAGGCCCAGATTGGCAATCTGGCAACTCAGAAGACCAGAAGGGCTATGATATCTGAGTGTATTAGAGGGCTGGTCTGGGCTACTATGCTTTTATCAAAATGGGCTATGTAGCTTTAGTCAGCCTCATACTTCTAATGTTAATAGACTAGTCATGGACTGCAACCACAACAAGCTCTGTACTTGGTCCCGACTTCCATATTAGATTGGCAGTGATTACAACAAACACAAGAGAATGTTGATTATTTCTGTGACATCCTTAGGAAGAATATTTTTAATATAAATGTGTATTTGTCAATGATGCTTTTAAGTCTCAGTTCAACCTTGCTATTAATTGATATTCCTTTTAGAGTAGCTGTCATAAACAATGACAATCTTGCAGTGGATTCATTCTTTCCTGGTTATGGCACACAGGCAAATAACAATAGATAATAAACCAAAAGTGCTTGAAATAATGACTTCCTACTTGATGAACTTCATGGAGTCTCCAAGATTCCCGAAAGACCAGGTATCCCTCTCATTACTGAAATGGGTGGAGGCGGGGTTTGATGATTCAATGTGTTTCATCATAGTCCCGTCCCCCAAGGAGTGATGCTACAAATTGCGGTATTTCCACAATCTCCCAGAGGCGAGGTCTTCAGTTTTGGCAATTATGCTCTGATTATTGCGTTGCAAAATGATCCGATCTGAGTTAGATAAAATCGTTCTGATGCTTGTCTGCAGATATTAGAGTATTAAGAGAACATTTAAATATTTGGAGGATGGGAATTTAAAATTTTGACTTAATTAAATAAAATAAACGTTGTTCTTTTTAAATTACGTGCATATAATGTATATCATTATTTTAGAAAATTAATATGACACTATTATGTGTATATATAATAATTATTTAGTAATAAATATAATTTTATTTTATGTCATTAATAGTATACGATTAAGATGTATACAAACCTATACATATATTTTATCATTAATAATTAATTCGTTGATTTACATAAAATATGTATACTAATTATATTATAAATTTATAAATTACACATTTTTTATTATTTTCACTTCATGCTTTGTCATGTGAATATATCAGATGGGCTGTATTTGGTTTTAGTAAACTGCGATGTGTGAAAACATCCTTTTCTTGCATTAAAGGAAGCAAAACATGAACTTGTATGTTAATGAACATTTCTGGTAAATGTCTCAGAAAGGTTTCCTGCAACTATTTTGGTTTCAGGACATTCTGGGTATACAGACATGTCATATATCCCTGCATGTGTTGAGATTTATAACTTCAGGAAATGTTAATGTTTTCTCTCCTGGACTTTTTTATGTACAATAGGTGTAATATTTGGCTATGTCAATTGCATACTCATAGGTTATGAAAATATAAAGGCATTTTAAAGTGGTCTAAACTGTATTCACAATTGTGTTAATCTTATTTAGTGATCAACAATCATTATAAAATGTCATACTATTTATATGAGGCATTGTATAATTCAGTTCTGCATATAGTATCCCAAATAGTCTTCCTATTATTACCTGAATCCAGACATGTGTGCAGGATTGCACTTAGATTTTGATGTACCCTTCCTTTTCCTTAATAAACATACCCAAACTAATGCTTAGGCTCTCCAACACTCCCTCTGTGGTATGACCAGCATCAAAAAAAGTTTATAAACATCAATCAATATTAAACACAATATTAAATACAAAAACAGTGAAAGTATTTTCTCTGTTGAAAACACAGAGTGTCCAGGCAGCATCCTTTGTCTACCTATTTTGTCCATGGTCTGTGGCCACAGGCAGTCCACCGCTGCTAGGTGACAGAGGGGTTGGGGCACTAAATCGGCCCCCTCCCCCCAAAAGGAGAACCAATCACAAGCCACATTCTATGGTATGTGATTGGTCCTCTCCCACCTCCTCCCAGTGCAGCAATTTTCTGGAGTTCCAAATAGAATAAAACTTTTACTAGATGGTAGAGCAGCTTTAAGTAGGGCACACTGGTACCTCATGGTAAGTAGAGTCTTTCAGGTATTACAGAAAAGTAATGCAATAAAGTGGCTAAATTATTATATTTCAATCATGTATATTGCACAATGTTAGAGCTATTCTTAAGTATTCGTAAGCTACCTGCAATAACCCTGGGTGCCGGGTTAGGTGATATTTTCACAGTTCCATTATGGACAATATCACACTGTTGTACAACGTTTTGCGAGAGACTGTACCATCACGTTATAGATGAAAATCATACATGGGTGAGATCCTTCCCATTTTTATAGAACTTGTCCATTTGGAATTAGGATTCTGCATTACAGATCTGTGTTTCGTCCTGATGGTGTACTGGCCAGACACCTAATTCAGGGCCATCTTAACAACATTATGGGCCCCCCGGGCAAAGCAGTGCACTGGGGCCCCTAAACACACACACATATATATATATATATATATATATATATATATATATATATATATATATATATATATATATATATATAGAGAGAGAGAGAGAGAGATACAGATATAGATATATAGAGATAGAGATAGATAGCTATACTTGCTCAGTGACCTTTGAAGGGTTTTTTTTGCAGGTTTTTCTTTTGCAGGATTATTTATTCTAATTAAGAGCTCTGCCTCTGGGGCCCCCTTACCCGTGGGGCCCCCAGGCACCTGCCCATCGTGCCCAATGGAAAAGATGTCCCTGACCTAATTAATAACACTCTATAGAGATGTGTTAAAACAATCTGTTGAGCTCAACACGCTATATACTGCAATACCAATTATACTTATTACATACAAGTTAACCCGTGCATGATACTCATGCATTCTAGTCAAATCAAGCTACTTAAGGTGTTAAAAAGGTTCTTGTCATGTATTTAGGCCATAGCCCAGGCCTCAACCACCAACCACTCCCCACTGTCACCCCCGGCAACCACCAACCACTCCCAACTGTCACTTCTCCTTCAAGAAATATATATATATATTTTTTAAATCTTTGTAAACACTTTTAACAATTAACAAATTAAATTAACAAATTAAAAACATCTTAGTATACCAAATTTCAGCCCTTTCTGAATTTTTTTTTCCACACACACTAAGCATTTAGTAGGTCAGTGTGTAACTCCGCCCAGCAGGTGGCGCTGCAGCTTGGTTTTATTTTTTACACACACAGACAGACTAACACACGCCACTAGACATTTATATTATAGATGTTTAAAGGTTGTATTTATCATATGATGTATATATGAGATCTGTCCATTTTTATATTGAACTTTTAATTTAATAAATTATTTTACCTCTTTGGACGCACCCTGTTTACTCTGATCGTCTATTCTTAAGTATGACTGTTAAAGATGTATTTATTAATATTTCAAAATATTGCATTATACTCTTTAGCACATATTATGGGTTTAGTTTCTGTGGATGTCTAAGTAACTTTGCACTTATTTTTGTGTCATTTTAAAAAATGCATTTTTAAATAGTTTCTTATGAAAAAAAAATGTGCTTCCTCAAACAGCATAGAGTGCTGCCTGTTGGTTCCATCTACATTTCATCTAGAAAATGTTTCATTTTATTTCCTTGTATATAAACTTAAGCAACAACTTATCCATGGGTTTAACTACTTATATTTTAACAAAAACTACAAATGAAAGCAGTACTCTATTTCCTACAAGCTGTCACAGGTGAATCTACTGCAATTTAGTTTCCAGTTCATTTATTTTATTGATCAAAACAGTAAACGTCATCACAATGGTACCAATGGACAATTGAACAGTTATGGGGCTTATTTAAAAACATAATACAAAGAGTAATGATGGAAAACTAATAAGCTCCTTTGCATTTCAGTATCATCTCTCTGCAGGTGATACACAAATGTATCTGTTATCTCCTGATCTCTTGCCATCTGTGATGTCCCTCATTACTGACTTTCTGTCTGCCAACTCAAACTCAATCTTTCAAAAACAGAGTTAATAATATTCCCACCCACCAAGAGAAGTATACTTGACATTTCTATTTCTGTTGACAACATGACCATAAATCCCACCCCACAAGCTCGCTGCCTAGGTGTAATCCTTGACTCAGAACTATCCTTTGTTCCCCACATCGACTCTATATATAAATCATGTTACATACATCTAAAAAATGTTTCCAAAATGCGCACATATCTTATACAAGACACTGCAAAAACGTTAATTCATGCACTCATCATCTCCCGCCTTGACCATTGCAATTCTCTTCTTACTGGTCTTCCCCTAAACAGACTCAAACCCCTACGATCTATTTTGCATGCCGTGGCCAGACTGATTTTCTCTGCAAATCGTTTTACGTCTGCAGAGCCACTCTGTCTATCTCTACATTGGTTGCCTGTTTTTAACGAATCCAATATAAAATTCTTCTTCTAACGTACAAGGCCATCAACAAAACTGAACCAACATACATCTCCTCTCTTGTCTCAAAATATCTCCCAACTCGAAAACTCCGTTCTGTACAAGATCTGCATCTCTCATCCACTCTCATTACATCTCATTACATCCTCCCATTCCCGATTGCTTTTTTTGAGCTGTACCCACTCTATGGAATTCTCTCCCTTGCACAATAAGACTTTCCACTGGTCTACAAACCTCCAAGCATTCTCTGAAAAACCACCTCTTCAGGCAAGCTTATGATATTCCTCAACCACCCTCTTAACCTCATTAGGCTACTATATTACCACCCTTTATACAATTCACACAAGACAACAACCCTCTGACTCTAGAACAGCATTGCTTTGTGACTGGATCACATAGCATAGGAATCACTTTTTATCCCTTGCAATCTGGCTGGATCAATATGCAATATGTAGGTTTAACCTCATGTATCCAACTCCTGTTCCTATAGATTGTACGCTTGCGAGCAGGGCCATCTTACCTCTTTGTCTGTTTTACCCAGTATTGTTTATTACTGTTTGTTACCCAGTATTGTTTATCCCCAATTGTAAAGCGCTATGGAATTTGCTGGTGCTATATAAATAATTGATGATGATGATGATGATGATAGCAGACAATCACATATGAGCCTTTAGCAATCTAAGGTAGACAGACAACATTGTCTAGATTGTATTGATTGATTGACTTCATGATTCCATTTGTATCCAAAATATTGGATAGATGTTAAAGTGTGGCTCTGCGCACCTCCTGTTCAAATGTAATAAATAATTTTGAAACAACATGATTATGTTTAAGTCATAAACTCTCCATAAAATGCTTATTTACTATAATTCTGTCATTGTTCAATTTCGGTAAAGAAAGATAACACAATATATAATGTGTCAGCATTGATGAAAATCTAATATGACCCTAGAAAGGTAATTGAGGTCATACTCTAGGATAAATTTGTCCATTTGGGATTTTTAACAGGTCACCAGAACAGAATAAGACAATAACCTGAAAATTCTACTACTGCATTAATGAGAGGAACTTTGAAAATAATGCTTTATTTGAAAGCATTCAATTCAATCTAAAATACTTCAGCCAATTGTTTGGTAATAGTTCCTAGAATTGGATATTTAATATTAGTTACCACATTAGCAAGGTTAAATAATGACTGAGGTCCAACAAATTCAACATTTCAGAAATCCTAATTGTGTTAATCCAGAAAAATGCAAAACAAAGCCCACAGAGTGAAGCTGCCAAAAAAGTCTCACGAGTTTGGGGGATGGGGGAACTCCTTCCTCACCACAAGATTGACAATCAGATAAATTCCCTAAAACAGGTGACCCCAGCACGTACTCTACTAATTACAGCTACACATACACTTATTTCTAAGAGAGACATGCAATCTATTTTTAAATTGAATTCCATAACTTAACCACTGATACAGTAAAGAACCCCTATTTTTTTATATATATATATATATATATATATATATATATATATATATATATATATATATATTTTGATACAAACAACAGATACCACATAAGAGGGGGCGCGTAACCCTATTCTGTATACAGTCACTTGGCGGGATTAATACACCCAAAGTCAAATGTACAGGAGGCAGCCAGTTCCAAAACAGATGGTAAGTCTGGAAAATCATTCAATTTTCACCTCCTGATGAAGTCTGAACATTTAACAGACGAAACGCATTGAGGAGTGTCTGAGGACTTTTATTATCGTTTGGATATCGTGGTACTAGCGTGGCGGGAGCGCTATGGAGATTCATCTATAATTGATTGAAATCTATCTATATATCTCTGAATGCATCCCAGATGAGTACCAAAACATACCATTATATGCTTTTTACCTTGTGTTTTTATGTAAGTGTGATACTTACTGCTTATTAGTAAAATCTGATTTTTACAATATTACACTATATGAGTTTTTTTATTGCTCCTATGATGCTGAGGTTCCAGTCCTAACGAGATAATTCATTTGGATGAGTGACGTTACTGGTAACATCTGTACAGCTTTGGAGACACCATTTCAACAGATACTTATACCTTCTAGTTCTACTATCTGGTACGCAGATATATGGTTATTGGTGATTTCATTTGTGGCATTGGATACAGTGTGCTGTCATGTGTGTGTAACTCTAATCACCTTTTCGGTTCTATCCTTCATATTGGAGAGTTGTAACAAGTCTTGAGTGTGCGTCTGACTTATCACACCTTATCTTCTCTCACTATATTACGTATTAATATTGTGGTAATACACTATGTGGCGCCGTGTTTCCTTTATTCCTATATATATATATATATATATATATATATATATATATATATATATACTTTTTATTTGAGTAAGATTAAAAAAACAGCAATGTTTTTTTAACAACATTTGTTGAAGTTATAACATTAAAAAGCAGCAAGAACAGAAGATTGTATACTCATCTTGAGCATTGGTGTATATCAAAGTGCCCTATGACTGTTACTGTGCCCTCCAAGCACCTTTTCAAGGGCTGCCAAAAGCCTTTGAAGCTTATATACTGTATATATATTTATTTTATATCCAAAATTAGCAAGCTTAGTTTTTTAATCTCTATTTAAATTTAAATAAAATGAAATAAAATTACATTTACCCTTCCATTCCCCTTATTAATGTGGTTGACAGCCGCTAAAGCCTTTTGAGATCACCTACATCCTTGCATTACACACATTTATCCCTTTTTTTTATCCCATGAATTTATTCACCTTTTCAGCCACTGCCTGGCACTGTGTACTACTGTTCAGTTTTCTGCTAACTAGTTTCAATTTTCCAAGCAGTACTCCACTTAATTTGTAAGTAGCTTAGAAAGGACATTTGGTGCATAATTCTACATTAAATTTATCACTGTCTCTGTTTTCAAACAGTTCTCTGCCTGTTCACATACTTTTTCTCTTGAACCTAGTCTTCTCATCTTATGTACTAACCAGACTGTTACGTAGAACAACATCGAAAGCTGTCGCAAAATTCAAATATATAACATCAATTACACAATCCAGTATGAAACATTATTCCTCATAAAAACCACCCTTCATGAAAACATCCTAAAATGTGTTATCCCTTCAAATAATTTACCCATGACTGGAGTCAGGTTCACAGGTTTCTAAGTTTCTGGTACTAATTTTGTTGAAAATAGTTATGTTGTAAAGATGAGTATCACATCTGCATTAAGGAAGCCTTGTGGCACTGACCTAGTTCTGAAGGATTCCATAAACATAAGAAACAATTGTCCATTAATTACTGAACTTAGTTCCCTTAGCACACATGGGTGTGGATACCTTCTGTGCAAAATAGCTTAATCTTGGTTAGCCATACCTACACCTCCTCCTGTGTCATAATGTGCAACATTTTATGGTATGCATAGACATAATACTAGTATTGCTTCACAAAAATCTCTTTTAAAAACAATATTTTAATCTAAATAAAAAATTCAATAAGAACCTGAACTCTCTATGCAAATAATAATTGAAACGTTGATATTTTATTCATTTGTCCAATGGTACTATGCTGAATCAATTCTGTGATAAAAGTTTGGGGCGAGGGAGAGGACATCCTTAGATACAGCAGCTTACCTTTTTACGGCTCTATATTCTTTAGATCAGCAGCCATGTTTCTATCTTAACAAACATGTCCTTTAGTAAAGTTAAATTTTAAATGAACAAATTAATTTACACCTTCCCAAAAAACATAACTATCAAAAATGTACTAATTACTGTATACATTGAAATATGGAGGATCAGCATATTCATTTTACTGTGCACTAGTTTCGAGAGAGAAGTGGTTTATTGGTTGCATGCATGGTTTTGAATATGAAAGCCATTCGTATAGACCAGTAATCTATTTTTAAATTTAGCTGGAATTCCTTTAAATAGTTTATCTGATGTAACAATATTGATTAGAACAATGTTGATTGAGTTCCAAAATCAGTTTTATAAAGTGTTTTAACAATGGTTTAAGAAGTCAAAAGTGAATTCTACAGTAGATAATTGAAACTGCATGCAATCAGAGTTCAAACATGTTTTACAATAGTTGTTTGTAGCATTCCATACAAGCATAGGGTCTGCTATTGCCACTTTAAATGCATAATTTTCTCCCTGGCCAATAGGAATGACGTAATTTCTTCATGTAACCTGCTGGACAGTCAGCGTGGAGGAAATGCTAAGGTATTAAGAGTAGGGATGTGCACCGGCGACTTTTGAGGTCTCGTGTTTTGTGTTTTGGATCCGGATTTTCGTTATTTTTGAGGTTCGGATTTGTCTCGCAAAACACTTGACGAAAGGTCTCGGTTCGGATTTAAGGTATTGGATTCGGATTTTTTTTGAAAAAAACATAAAAAGTTTAAAAATCAAGTTTTTGGGCTTATTTTCACTCCTAGGCTATTATTAACCTCAATAACATTCAATAACAAGCATTTCCACTAATTTACAGTGTATTGTGAACACCTCACAATATAGTTATTAGTCCAAAACGTTGCAACAAGGTATCTTTCTGGACTGCGTAGAGGAGTGGGTCACCACAATATATATTAAAAACCCTGAACTTTTATGATTCGCACCAATAATTGTACCTGGACTGCGTAGAGGAGTGGGTCACCACAATATATTAAAAACCCTGAACTTTTATGATTCGCACCAATAATTGTACCTGGACTGCGTAGAGGAGTGGGTCACCACAATATCTTAAAAACCCTGAACTTTTATGATTCGCACCAATAATTGTACCTGGACTGCGTAGAGGAGTGGGTCACCACAATATATTAAAAACCCTGAACTTTTATGATTCGCACCAATAATTGTACCTGGACTGCGTAGAGGAGTGGGTCACCACAATATCTTAAAAACCCTGAACTTTTATGATTCGCACCAATAATTGTACCTGGACTGCGTAGAGGAGTGGGTCACCACAATATCTTAAAAACCCTGAACTTTTATGATTCGCACCAATAATTGTACCTGGACTGCGTAGAGGAGTGGGTCACCACAATATCTTAAAAACCCTGAACTTTTATGATTCGCACCAATAATTGTACCTGGACTGCGTAGAGGAGTGGGTCACCACAATATCTTAAAAACCCTGAACTTTTATGATTCGCACCAATAAATGTACCTGGACTGCGTAGAGGAGTGGGTCACCACAATATCTATTAAAAACCCTGAACTTTTATGAATCGCACCAATAAATGTACCTGGACTGCGTATAGGAGTGGGTCACCACAAGATATCTTAAAAACCCTGAACTTTTATGAATCGCACCAATAAATGTACCTGGACTGCGTAGAGGAGTGGGTCACCACAATATATATTAAAAACCCTGAACTTTTATGATTCGCACCAATAAATGTATCTGGACTGCGTAGAGGAGTGGGCACTGGGCACCACAATAAAATATATAAAAAACCTTCAACAGATCTGCATTACACTACACATACGGCTGCTCCTCCATCCTCTCCATCATATACATGTTGGAGTTTTAGCGTGTGACAACCTCTTGTTTTTGATAATGTCAGTGCATTTGGAATATTTTTCAATTTGCCCCACACCACTAAATGTACTTTATCTATGATACGCAATACGCATCTATCTATCTTGACTGCGTAGTGTGGTGGCCCCGGTACACAATTTGGTACCGAGGCCACAATATAATTAAAAAACCCTCCACGTGTCGGAATTCCACCAAACAAGTATCTGGACTGCATAGTGGGGTGGCCCCGGTACCCAATTTGATACCGGGGCCACAATACCTCCTCCAAACATGCTACAGACAATTCGTCATTGAGAGACCCCAGACAGACAGGGTCGAAGTGTTATTGTTTGACTTTGTAAACCCAAAAAAATGTCCCTGTTGCACTTGCACATAGTCGTGCAATGAAGACTGACTTTTTCATTTAAAGGCACGATCTTTAAAGTGTCAGAAAGAGAGAGAAGACACAGGAGAGGAGAGTTGTAGCTGGGGACCTGGGGTGGAAGCTCCCAGGCTCCCCCAGCATTGCCTGGAAGTCTGAGCGTGGTGACTGAGCCAGGGCAAGGAATGTGTGCCCTGGATGAGGGGGAGAACTCCATGCCACTATAGTGAACCCAAGAGAGAGGGGGACACTGCACATGGAAGAGGCCCTGGAGTGAGGGCTGCTACAAGAGGCATGGTAGCTGTAGTGTCAGATCCTGAGGCTGAGAGTACACAGAGTGACGTGTCAGAGCACAGGAGACATTATCCCCGCAGAGGAGGGATGAGCTGCAGTTGAGAGGTATGTTGTTGAAATAGGACATGCACACTTTAACAAACCAATCATTTCAGCGACAGGGCCTACCAAACAACTTTGACTGAAATGATTGGTTTGTTTGGGCCCCCACACCAAAAAAGCTATTCATCTCTCCCTGTACAGACTAAACAGGCTCTACTGAGGCAAGATGTCGTCCTCATCCTCAACCTCTGATTCCTCTCCCCCTACAGTGTCTACTTCCTCCTCATCACACATTATCAATTCGTCCCCGCTGGACTCCACAACCACAGGTCCCTCTGTAGTATCTGGAGGGCAGTGCTGTACTTCATTGAGGAATTGATTATTCATTTTTATAAACATCATTTTTTCAACGTTGTGAGGAAGCAACCTCCTTCGCCGCTCACTGACCAGGTTCCCCGCTGCACTAAAAACTCTTTCCGAGTACACACTGGAGGGGGGACAACTCAGGTAAAATAGAGCCAGTTTGTACAGGGGCTTCCAAACTGCCTTTTTTTCCTGCCAGTAACAATATGGACTGTCTGACATGTCTACTTGGATGGTGTCAGCAAAGTAATCATCCACAATTTTTTCTATTGTGACAGCATCCAATGCAGCGAGAGTAGACATGTCTGCAATGGTTGGCAGGTCCTTCAGTCCGGACCAGATGTTATCAGCATCCCCGCCAGTGCCTCTTTTGGGAAAACTGAGCTTTTTCCTCGCAGCCATAGATGTGGAAGAAAATGAGGGTGGAGCTGTTGGCATGTCACGGTCCTCTTCAGAGGACAATCTCCTGACCAGGAGGTCTTTGCACCGCTGTAGACTTGTGTCCGCCGGAAACAGAGACACAACATACGCTTTAAACCGAGGATCGAGCACGGTGGCCAGAATGTATTCCTCTGACTTTAAAAGAGTGACCACCCTCGGATCCTGGCAAAGCGTACGAAGGGCTACATCCACAAGAGCTACATGCTTGCTGTAATCGCAATGGCTTACCAGCTCCTCCCTCACTTTCTCCAGCTGCTTCTGCAACAGCCTGATCAGGGGAATGACCTGACTCAAGCTGGCAGTGTCGGAACTGACTTCTCGTGTGGCAAGTTCAAATGGCTGCAGAACCTTGCACAACACGGAAATCAGTCTCCACTGCGCTTGACTCAGTCGCATCCCCACTCCTTTGCCTATGTCGTAGGTGGCTGTGTAGGCCTGAATGGCCTTTTGCTGCTCCTCCATCCTCTGCAGCATATAGAGGGTGGAGTTCCAGCGCGTCACAACCTCTTGTTTGAGGTGATGGCAGGGCAGGTTCAAGCTTTTTTGATGTGCCTCTAGTCTGCGGTAGGCACTGGCTGAATGCCGAAAGTGTCCAGCAATTTTGCGGGCCACCGCAAGCATCTCCTGCACACCCCTGTCACTCTTGAGGTATTACTGCACCACCAAATTAATGGTGTGGGCAAAACATGGGACGTGCTGGAAATTGCCCATATTTAATGCCCGCACAATGTTACTGGCATTGTCTGACACCACAAATCCCCATGAGAGTCTAAGTGGGGTAAGCCACTGGGAGATAATTTCCCTCATTTTCTCTAATATGTTGTCAGCGTTGTGCCTCTTATTAAAGCCTGTAATGCACAATGTTGCCTGCCTTTGCATGAGCAGCCATTTTGTAGATGCTGCTACTGATGCAGCTGTTGCTGTTGCTGCGGAAGGGGATGCATCTACCCAGTGGGCTGTCACAGTCATATAGTCCTTCGTTTGCCCAGAACCACTTGTCCACATGTCCGTGGTTAAGTGGACAGTGGGTACAACCGCATTTTTAAGAGCACTGAGGACACTTGATCGTACTTCTCTGTACATTTTTGGTATCGCCTGCCTAGTGAAGTGGAATCTCAAGGGGATTTGGTACCGGGGACACAATACCTCCATCAACCCTCTAAATCCCACTCCACTGATGGCGGACACCGGGCGCACGTCTAACACCAACATTGCAGTTACAGCCGCAGTTATACGCTTTGCAATAGGGTGACTACTATCGTATTTGGTGGTCATGGCAAACGACTGTTGGACGGTCAATTGTTTGGTGAAAGACTTAGCGGTCTTACGACTTCCCCTCTGGGAAGATGACCGACTAACAGCAGCAACAGCAGCAGTGGCAGTAGTAGGCGTACCGCTGCAGGATTCCTCGGATGAATCCCGTATTGAGGAGGACTCAGTCTGGCTGCTGACTTGGGCTGCAGGACTGAATCTGATGGAGATTGTGGAGGAAGTTGACGAGGAGGGTGTTGCTGGTGTGTATCCAACTGGACCACGGGATTTAGGTGTCCCTGTACCGATGAGGGTCCTAGCCCCAGTTCCTGAACTAACCACTGAACTATGAAGGTTATTCAGGTGACGTATAAGGGAGGATGTTCCTAGGTGGGCAAGATCCTTACCCCTGCTTATTTGAGCTTTACATAAGCTACATATTGCCATACATTGGTTGTCTGGATTTGGATAAAAATAACTCCAGACCGAAGAGGTGCATTTTTTGGTCTTCTGACCAGGCATGACGATGGGCTTTTTCATCCCATGGACATCAGCTGTTTCCCCCCCTGGTGCCTCATTTACAATAACCACATCACCATCCTCATCATCAAGTTCCTCCACAGCGCCAGCTACATCATCAATAGCCTCCTCCCGAGCCACCTCTTCCCGTACAGTGATGGGAAGGTCAGGCTTGACAACCACCAACACCCTTGGACTCGCCTTGGGGATTTGTGATAATTTCTCTTTAGAAGGCAGAGTTGTTTGCTGTTTTGTTGCTGACAGCATAACTCTCTTCAATTTTTTGTAGGGGGGGGGAGGAGGAGGAGGGCTAAGATCCGTGGGTGAAGCTGAACCACTAGTCATGAACACGGGCCAGGGCCTAAGCCGTTCCTTGCCACTCCGTGTCGTAAATGGCATATTGGCAACTTTACGTTTCTCCTCAAATGATTTTAAGTTTCTCTTTTTGCTACTTTTTCTTAACTTGGGCTTTTTGGATTTTACATGCCCGGTACTACGAGATTGGGCATCGGGCTTGGAAGACGACGTTGATGGCATTTCATCGTCTATGTCATGACTAGTGGCAGCAGCTTCAGCATTAGGAGGAAGTGGGTCTTGATCTTTCCCTACTTTATCCTCCAAATTTTTGGTCTCCATTATATGTAGCACAAGATACTGCAGAATGTGTGAACTTGGTAATATTGCAGTACCAATGGACTTATACTGCTGGATTGGTTTTGCAAATTTGGTTATAATTATTATTTTTTATTTTTTATTTTTTTTTACTTTTTTCTTATTTTTAAAAAACTTGGGAATAGTGGGGAAATAACTATGCCCTTAGAAGCACAGAGCACAGGACACAGCACCACTGGACTGAACAGGACACGGAACAGGACCCAGCAGCACTACGGAACTCAGCAGGACAGAGCACAGGACACAGCACCACTGGACTGAACAGGACACGGCACAGGACCCAGCAGCACTACGGAACTCAGCAGGACAGAGCACAGCACACAGCACCACTGGACTGATACTGCAGAACACAGCACAGCACAGCACAGCACAGCACTAAACAGCACAGCACAGCACAGCACTAAACAGCACAGAACTAAACAGCACAGAACTAAACAGCACAGAACTAAACAGCACAGAGGACCACCTAACACACCCTCCCTCTACCCTGATCAATGCCCGAGTGAAGATGGCGGCGACTAGCGGGGAATTTATAGGATCCGAGTATCGCGAGATCCGACAACGGGATTATGAGTCAGAGCCTCAGTTTCACTTTTGAATTTGGCGCCAATACCCGGATCTGTCTCGGATCCGACTCGGATCCGCAACGTTCGGGTGGGCTCGGATTTCAGAAATCCGAGTGCGCTCATCCCTAATTAAGAGGACTTTTTTTATTCTTTTTTTTTCAATTTATCTTTTTTTTTTTTTTTGTCAGACCCGGGTCTGCCCAGGTTCAGTGTGAACCCGGTTGACAAGGGAATTTGCCTGTCTGGGAGCCTTGTCCCCCGGCAATATCCAGGATTCATATACCCGGGATATTGCCGGGGCGGCAGTATGAAAGCGGTATGAGTGAATGATGGGATACATTTTTCGTGCGCATGCATTATGAGGAAATTTGTATTTTAGTTAAAACAAAAAAGACATGTTCAACTATACTTGAGGCCATATATACCTTCATATCTCTCCCTCTCCAACTATATATATATATATATATATATATATATATATATATATATATATATAGAGAGAGAGAGAGAGGGGACCTTCCACAGGGGTGTTAACTGAGAGGAATGTGTAACATGTGGATAGGGAAATTAGAAAGTGGGTAGAGGATCATGCATTGAATGTGGAATAATGATTCTCGGCAATGGAGAAATGTTACAAGAGGGTAGACACACCAGGAGGGGTAAATCAAATGATTGATGCTCTAGGTAGACTAAAAGGATGGTCAAGAGCATGGCAACTACAGTTTAATACCAAAAAAATGCAAATTATAGTATTAGTACACAAGGACATGCACTGAAACAGGAAGGAGATAGGTTCAGAGGAAATTCGAGGAAAAACTTCTTCACAGAAAGGGTAGTGGATAAGTTGAGCAGTCTCCCATCAAAGTGGTACAGTAGAGCAATTGGGATAGACATAAGGATATCCTTACAAAGACCTAACGGTCAAATAGGGTTGGAAGTTACCAAAGGTTAAAAAATGGGCAGACTAGATGGGCCAAGTGGTTCTTATCTGTCCTCAAATTCTATGTTTCTATGTTAAGAAGACAGAGGAAGGAATACTTTGAAGTAAACAACCCATGGCTTCCAAACCTTGCCAAAAGACGTTCCTGAATGATTAACAATGGTTGTCATGTGTTCCATACACAATACACGTACCAGACTCTGTTTATAACTGCTGTGATGGTCGGGGCCACTGGCAACATCAATCTGCCACTAGCTGGCAGGGGGCAGCAGATATACTGTGTTAGATGAGCTTAATTCGATTCTTGGTTGTTCCAGGGTGAGCCAGAGGGAGAAGATAGAATTTGGGGGAAGCTGAAGCTCAATTTGGAAAATATATTAAGTTCTTCACAGACATGTCCACCAGATGTGGATGACAGACCTGGGTGCTGCGCAGCCAACCCCTTGCATCTATCTGAAGTGTCAGTGAAGATGCCGTGCAACCAGACTGGGACATAGTGCAAATGGTACAGCAATCATCATCATCATCATTGATTTATATAGCGCCACTAATTCCGCAGCGCTGTACAGAGAACTCACTCACATCAGTCACTGCCCCATTGGGGCTTACAGTCTAAATTCCCTAACACACACACACACACACACACACACACACACACACAGACTAGGGTCAATTTGGGAGAACATACAAACTGCACACAGATAAGGCTATGATCAGGAATCGATACACTCTTATATCTTAGCCCAGTACATTTCATTTAATGTTTATCCAATGTCTGTCCCCCAAGCACGTTCGTGGCGTTCTCTCCTTGGAGTCCCCAAGACAGTCAGCTCAGCATTATGTGCAGAGACTAGCCCTTTTCTTGAGGCCAATCTCAAACAGAGTGCTTAAAAGATGTAAGGGGTCAAGCTATCAGACAGGCCTTTTGTGAAGCATGAAGATTTGTGAGCTGCAGAACTGATAAAGGTTTCAGTGCGGCATATTACACTAAGCTTGGAGATGAGAGAACTGTGTAAATGTCCATGAGCGAGTCACCTTGTTCAAAAACCTGATGCCATCCACAGGTCTGAAAATGACAAGCCAGGCCTGGTCCTATGCATGGGTTATCAAATATAGGAATCACTATAGTAGTGTCAAATATAGGAATCCATGGCATGTATGTACATGTTATTAGTTGTTTTCTATAGGGAAAAATTTGTTTGTAGGCCTAGTGGTGATTTAACATTAATTGACTATCAGCTTGCAATCATGAAAGGATTTTTCCAATATTTTAGTTAATTTGCCACACTGTAATAGTAATTGCAGATGAGCAATCTAAATAATAAATGATCTCTTCAGTCTACTGGTCTTCTCTAATTAAAAGACAAAGGGCTATATTTAGTAAAATGTGGGTTTGAAAAAGTGGAGATGTTGCCTATAGCAACCAATTAGATTCTAGCTGTCATTTTGTAGAATGCATTAAATAAATGAAAGCAAGGATCTGATTGGTTGTCATAGGCAACATCTCCACTTTTGCAAACTCGCAGTTTAGTAAATATACCCCAAAGAGTCATTTACAATTGTAGAAATATACAGAGGTTCTGCTCAAAATTCAATTCTCCGATTATTGCGAACTCATACACCTATCTACTCAGTGGCCACATTATTGGATACAGCTGTACACCTGCTCCTTAATGAAAAATGGCATCAACTCAAAGCATAAAAGCATCCATGGTCAAGTTTCGTTTGCTGGACAAATCAAACACCCGAATAGTGGAGAAATGTGATTTTAGCGATTTTGACCATGGGATGATTGTTGTTGCCAGACAGGGTGGTTTAAGTATCTCAGAAACAACTGATTTACTGGGATTTGAATTTTCCAACAGTCTCCGGAGTTTACAGACAATTCTGTGGCCAAATAACTACTAGTTAATGAGAGAGGTGGAGTTTTTGAAGGAAACAACAGAGCGGATAGTTGTATTTGCTGAATGCAAGGTGGCCACAATAAAGCATTTTATTGTGCAACTAAATGCAGGATGAGATATTCTAATGAACTTGAAGTACACATATAGGAAGGAATTCATGGTTTAGTAAGTGGCCTCAGTGATGTTCTGGATTCTCAAAAACACTTTATTTTTTCCATGTCCTCTCAATAACCTGCCATTAATTTTAATGGGATGACTATTTCACTATCTAGGTCTTCTTTTATGTGGAAAAGAGCACTGTAATTAAAATGAACAAATGAGACACATGACATAAATATCCGAGATTCCCCTGCCTCGTGAGTTAAATAACACATGAGTGAAACTCTGTTTTATAGAATTAATTCATGATCTAGATTAAAAGCAGACAGAACTTTGAAGTAATATTTTCACTTTTGCTGACAATTGCATGTTCCTATCATGAACCACAAGAACCAATTCTGCAATTTGTTGTGCAGAGCATCTGTACGGATGCACTTCAAAAAACAAAATAGGGCATGCAAATGTATATGTGCACAATTGACAGATAGGTGCATCTGCACAAAAAGCATACAATGCATATTTTTCCAGTTCGTATATGACCCACAAAATCCCCTTTTTGTTAATATATTTTGAATATTCTAAAATAAGTACTGACAAAAACGTTGGTTGGTAACTGTGTAGACAGAAAACCAGCAAATAGCCATAATGGTTATATCATCCCAATCCCTCTGGTTCAAGCAGCCAGAACAGTGCAGTAGCTCTTTCAGTAACACAAGACCTCCAGTATAGTAAACTAAAAAGAAAGGACTCTTTTACCATATACAGTGCATCCGGAAAGTATTCACAGCCCTGCACTTTTTCCACATTTTGTTATGTTACAGCCTTATTCCAAAATTGAATAAATTCCCTTTTTTCCCTCAAAATTCTACACACAGTACCCCATAATGACAATGTGAAAAAAGTTTTTTTGAGATTGTTGCAAATTTATTAAAAATAAAAAACTAAGAAATCACATGTACATAAGTATTCACAGCCTTTGAGATGAAGCTCAAAATTGAGCTCAGGTGCATCCTGTTTCCAGTGATCATCCATGAGATGTTCCTACAGCTTAGTTGGAGTACACCTGTGGTAAATTCAGTTGATTGGACATGATTTGCAAAGGCACACACCTGTCTACATAAGGTCCCACACTTGACAATGCATGTCAGAGCACAAACCAAGTACGAAGTCAAAGGAATTGTCTGTAGACCCCCGAGACAGGTTTCATCATCAACATCATCAATATTTATTTATATAGCGCCAGCAAATTCCGTAGTGCTTTACAACTGGGAACAAACATTGATAAACAATACTGAATAATACATATAGACAGAGAGGTAAGAGAACCCTGCTCGCAAGCTTACAATCTATGGGACAATGGGAGATTCAAACACAAGGGCATGTGCTATATCGTATTGCACACTGGACCAGCTAGAATGCAAAGGTAAAAGTATTGAGTGGGCTGTGTGATCAGAGGGTTGTTGTTGGTCAGAGGGTTGTTGTCTTGTGTTAGCTGTGTAGAGGTTGATACCTAGGGTAACCTGGGGAGATTAAGATAGTGGTTGAGGAATATCATAAGCTTGCCTGAAGAGGTGGGTTTTCATAGAACGCTTGAAGGTTTGTAGACTAGAGGAAAGTCTTACTGTGTGAGGGAGGGAGTTCCACAAATATGGTGCAGCCCGAAGAAAGTCCTGTAAATGGAAATGGGAGGATGTAATGAGAGTGGAAGAGAGATGCAGATCTTGTGCAGAACGGAGGTGTCGAGTCGTTAGATATTTTGATACAAGTGAGGAAATGTATGTCAGTGCAATTTTGTTGACGGTCTTGTATGTTAGTAGAAGAATTTTATATTGGATTTGTTGAAATACAGGCAACCAATGTAGAGACTGACAGAGTGGCTCAGCAGAGGAAGTACGGTTTACAAGGAATCTAGCCGCTGCATGCAAAATAGTTTGTAGGGGTTCAAGTCTGACTTTGGAAAGACTAGTAAGGAGGGAATTGCAATAGTCGATGAGGGAGATGATGAGTGCATGAATTAAGGTTTTTTGCGGTGTCTTGTATGAGATATGTGCGTATTCTGGAAATGTTCTTTAGATGTATGTAACATGATTTAGATATAGAGTTGATGTGGGGAATAAATGATAGTTGTGAGTCAAGGATTGCACCTAAGCAGCGAGCTTGCGGGGTGGAATTTATGGTCATGTTATCAACAGAAATCGAAATTTCAGGCAGGAAACTTCTGTTTTTGGATGGGAATATTATTAATTCAATTTTTGAAAGATTGAGTTTGAGTTGGCAAGAGGACATCCAAGATGAAATGGCAGAAAGACAATCAGTAACGCTAGACAACACAGATCAGGAGAGGATAGATAGATTTGTGTATCATCCACATAGAAATGATACTGAAATCCAAATGAACTTATTAGTTTTCCAAGAGAAGTGGTGTAGATAGAGAATAGCAGAGGACCTAGGACTGAGCCTTGTTGTACTCCAACTGATAAAGGAAGTGGAGCAGAGGTGTATCCAGAGAAAGTAACACTGAAAGAGCGATTAGATAGGTAGGATGAGAACCAGGATAGGACAGTGTCTTCAAGACCTAGGGATTGTAGCGTTTGTCTTGAGGCACAAATCTGGGGGAGGGTACAGAAAAATATCTGCTTCTTTGAAGGTCCCAATGAGCACAGTGGCTTCCATCATCCGTAAATGGAAGATGTTCGGAACCACCAGGACTCTTCCTAGAGCTGGTCGGGTGTCTAAACTGAGCAATCAGGAGAGAAGAGCCCTAGTCAGGGAGGTGACCAAGAACTCAATGGTCACTCTGTCAGAGCTACAGCATTCCTCTGTGGAGAGAGGAGAACCTTCCAGAAGGACAACCATCTCTGTATGGTAGAGTGGCCAGACGGAAGACACTCCTTAGTAAAAGCACATTGCAGGCTGCCTGAAGTTTGTCAACATGCACCTGAAGAACTCTTAGACCATGAGAAACAAAATTCTCTGGTCTGATGAGACAAATATTGAACTCTTTGGCGTGAATGCCAGTTGTCATGTTTGGAGGAAACCGGGCACCCCTCATCACCAGGCCAATACCATCCCTACAGTGAAGCATGGTGGTGGCAGCATCATGCTGTGGGGATGTTTTTCAGTGGCAGGAACTGGGAGACTAGTCAGGATAGAGGGAAAGATGAATGCAGCAATGTACAGAGACATCCTGGATGAAAACCTGCTCCAGAGCGCTCTTGACCTCAGACTGGGGCGACGCTTCATCTTTCAGCAGGACAAAGACCCTAAGCACACAGACAAGATATCCAAGGAGTGGCTTCAGGACAGCCAGAGCCCAGTCTTGAATCCGATTGAACATCTCTGTGTCACGAGCCGTGGCAGTACTCACTGCCGCCGCGGCTCGCTTCCTGCGCCCCCTGGAGTCCCGGTCGCCAAGGTGACGGCCGGGACGCCAGGGGGCGCAGGAAGCCAGCCCGCGCAGCATCCAGCCATTGCCAAGGCTGCGTCCTAGCAACAGGGGACAGCCGGGCGCGTGCACAAAGCTAGTTAATAGCCTGAGGCTATTTAGGGTGATTGAATTACCTATAGGGGCCTGTGTGTAATATCAGATCTAGGAGGCTCTGATTAGCTGTCTGGAGTATTTAGGGCAGTGAGGTCTGCAGCCTCACTGCCGGTTATAGCGTATCTGTCCCAGTCCTGCTGACCTGCTCCAGTTCATTTATCCTATCCTGTGGATACTCTGTTTGATTCCCTGTGTATGATCCCTGCTTGGATTATTGGACTCTGCCTGTTTTGCTCGTGACCCAGACACTTCTTGCCTGTACCTTGGACCTTGCTACCGTGCCTGTGACCCCTAATTCTGGCGTGTTTATCGATTACCCTGCTTGCCTGTGACCCTTGATTTTGGCTATCGTTTGACTACCCGTTGCCTTCTTCCAGTCTCCTGGCCCGCCACTGTGGTCCTGTAT
This sequence comes from Mixophyes fleayi, assembly GCF_038048845.1. Lineage (NCBI taxonomy): Eukaryota > Metazoa > Chordata > Amphibia > Anura > Limnodynastidae > Mixophyes > Mixophyes fleayi. Next base: position 27,828,161 of record NC_134412.1, read on the forward strand.
TACCAACCCACACTGCACTTGGAGCTAAGTCCTGGGGGCATCCGAGTACCGGTGAGCGCGTCAAGCTCTAAGGGAAAGGAGGCTGCTATAGGCGAAGATCTCTGTCATCTAGTTCTGTGGGTTGGTGATCGGGGCCAGCAGCCTAACACTCTGGAGATATCTGAAAATGGCTGTGCACCGACGCTTCAAATCCAACCTGATAGAGCATGGGAGGTGCTGCAAAGAGGAATGGGCAAAACTGCCCAAAGATAGGTGTGCCAAGCTTGTGGCATCATATTCAAAAAGATGGGAGGCTGTAATTGCTGCCAAAGGTACATCAACAAAGTATTAAGCAAAGTGTGAATACTTATGTACATGTGATTTCTTAGTTTATTTATTTTTTTTAAAAATTGCAACAATCTCAAAAAAACCTTTTTTCACATTGTCATTATGGGGTATTGTGTGTAGAATTTTGAGGGGAAAAAAGGAATTTATTCCATTTTGGAATAAAGCTATAACATAACAAAATGTGGAAAAAGTGTAGAACTGTGAATACTTTCCGGATGCACTGTATGTCACGAATGCCCAGCCAGTCCCAGATACAGCAATATGAACAGCTGGCCATGACTGGTGACACCTTAGTCACTTAGTAATGAATACACCATTTCTGCCATCACAAAGGATTTAGTATGGTGTCCTTACGTTCACCAAAACCACCTATTAATGTTTCACACTTAAATCACATACACATGTAGCATGAGCCTCCCTGGGCATTGTAATTTCACAAAGAATCACGGAGAACACACTAGATAAAATTTATTTAATCTGAAAAATGTTTTCAAGGCTTAGTTACAAAAACTTAATAACAAGACATACAATATGTTGCACAAATAAGTTTCAGAAAATAAAATAGGAAATAAAACCACTACTTAGTTAAGATTTGGTGTGTATGAGGGAACACAATTAAGAAATATGGGACATTTCAGTCTTGATAGACCCTCTCATGAAAATGCACACTGTAATGTCTAATGCAGAAGATTAAACCTTTCTTCACATAGCTCTCACCCCCCCCCTTTGGAGTTTAGCTGTCAATTAGGACATATTGATCTCCCAAATGTCACAGGGCTTTCGAAGTGAGCCAGGGATGTCCTGAGCTCTGGAATGTTCACAGGACCTGATTTCTGACCACTGCTCGTTCTGCTTGGCTAGAAAGTTTACAGCCTCTGCGTACAAAAAAACTCCTCAGAAATGCTTACCTATCTCTGGATAATTTCAAAAGATTATTGACACTTGCATAGGTTCAAACTCATGTCATTTAGCATAGCACACGTTGATATATTACAAGGTTACATAAAATATTCACATTGTCACATATGAATTCAATAGAAAATAACAATCAGTCATTAGATATACTACATAATCGTCACAATATACGCCTAACCTAACTATGCAGAAACATGACTACAAAAGACTGGGCCTCACAGCAACATGTTAAAGGGGCCCTTTTTTTTAAAAAAAAAATAACTCTATGCAAAAGGCAAACTCCCTCGTTTACCATTGGTGCCAGAAGATGCTGCCATACCATAATTCGGAACCCCCTTACTTAGCCACTGTCCTTCAAAACAATGCTACTGACATGTATTTTTTGGATTCCTCAATTCCCATCCATTTCTTTACTTCTTATTTGAAAACCAGCATTCCTCTGTCCCCTCTATCTATCCCTAAGCTACACACACACACACACACACACACACACACACACACACACACACACACACTGTGATAAAAGGGAGTGGCTTGCAACAGGCATCTAAGAGTGTGATTTACCTTGCATGGTGGAGGGGCTTTGGATATGTTTTTCTTTCTTTTACAGCTGACTGGATGTGTCTACAGTGAGATGGATCAAACACAACACCTGAAGAGACCTTATTTTCTAAGGACCAGGTGGAAGTGTCACCTGTCAATCAAGCTTGGGGGGTGATGAGGACTGTGAAGTATTTAAATCTGTATTGTGCACTTGTGAAGGGTGACCGATGCCAGACAGTGAGCAGTGTCTAGACAGGAGGACTATGTCTAGTCTAGTCTAGGTTTCCTAGTGTCATCCTGACAGAAGTGTATGCTGTTTTGTTGTGATGTAACATTAAAAGCATTATCTACTCATCAAGAAGTTGTTCATGTATGCATTGCCAGAAGGGTGCACGGGTCACAAGTAGTGTCATCATGGGATTGCAAAGGACAACCAAAGCATAGCCGTCCACCCAGCCATCCAGATGTCTGGTGGTGAGTGAAACATATTGAATACCAAACTGTTATAAAGCTGTCAGTTGCAGTGGGGAGATTGCTGTGTTGCAGAAAAAGCAAATATTTTGCCTGTGGAAAGAAAGAGAAATGAGCATTATAACTGTGAACAGTTCAGCACCTCTTTTTGTTGATCAAAGAAAGCAAAAGTATTAAAAATTGCTGGCTGTTTTAGTGCCACACCTAGTCATTCACTGAGTTGTGAGTTGCGTGTGGTCAGGCAAAAACCTTGAGCACAGATGTTTGATATTTGCCTATGTGGGATGTTAAAGCACCTGTTTGTTTTGTTAATTGCTTATGAGAAGTGATGGATATGTGTAAGATCAAGGGCTAGATTTACTAAACTGCGGGTTTGAAAAAGTGGAGATGTTGCCTATAGCAACCAATCAGATTCTAGTTATCATTAATTTAGTCCAGAGCATCACACTGCCTCCGTCGCCTTGCCTTCTTCCCATAGTACATCCTGGTGTCCTCTCTTTCCCAGGTAAATGATGCACATGCACCCGGCTGTCCACATGATATAAAAGAAGACGTGCTTCATCAGAACAAGTCACCTTCTTCCATTGTTCCATGGTCCAGTTCTGAGGCTCACGTGCCCATTGTAGGAGCTTTCGACGGTGGACAGAGGTTAGCATGGGCACTCTGCCCAGTCTGCGGCAACGCAGCCCATACGCAGCAACTGAGACAGGATGACTCCCTCTCTGTAAAAATTATGTCTTAATCCAGGAAATGCACTTTAAACATGGCCCCCAATCTCCTTCTCTAGAAAACCACTATTATCCTACTGTGTTGTACAGTGATAATTTCCAAGGTAAATCCAAAAGGGGTAGTCATCCTTTTTGCTAAACACCTCCCATTATCTGACGTTGTAACTCAGAGATTGAAGGCAGGTAGAGGTTTTTTGGTAAAATGTTAATGTTTTAACCACCAGTTCTCAATTTGTAACCTCTACGCCATGCATTAAAGTCAACCTGCCTTCTACACCAAGGTGCTGGAATGCGTGACACTCCTATTTGACGGCATCACTGTCATGAACACCAATCTAAATTGGACTCTTGATCCTATCCAGGATACCTCATTTAGAACCCATAGACACCCTGATAGAAAACACCATCAGGTAAGAAGCGTGTTTCACAAACATCAGTTGGCTCCCACCTGGAGACTCCTGTACCCTGGTGACCGTGACTACACATTTTATTCTCACCTGCATGATGTCTATTCTAGAATAGATTACATCTATATCAGTCAAGGACATTTACACTTCTTACAGGGGACGGAGATAGGCTCGGTAGCACGGTCCGACCATGCTACAATTTTTGTCACTTTTATTTTAATATATATAAAGTTTTTTATAAAGTACCAACACACAATGTATATATACAGCGTAGAAAGTCAAAGTGGGCCAGAATAGGTAACAGTGTATACATCTGGAAGGGGTTGTATGACAGCACGAGCCTTTACACAGAAGAACGAACAAAAAGGGTAACAAGTCCCAGTCCTGCTGACCTGCTATAGGCAACATCTCCACTTTTCAAACCCGCCGGAAAACTCTCAGCTTGATACATTTACCCCCAGATGTGGTCCAATTTTTGTCACATTTTAATCAACTCATCCCTCCTTTAGACAGTGGTTCTGGAGCCTCATCAAATGTTTATTGCAAGATACGTACTGTAAATCACAATTGGAATCCTCCATTGAGGAATATCTAGATAACAACGATACCCATGACATCTCTAAAATCTCAATTTGGGAACCACACAATTATGTGATTCGTAGTAAATGTATCCAGATAGGGGCCTTTTTAAAAAAAGCAGAGGGATGCAGCTCTCTATTTAGGGATCTCTACACAGAATTGGGGAACGCTAGAGCAGCATTAAGTAATTTAATGAATAATAAAATTAAACTAATTTATCACAAATTCTGGTGTACTTTTAGGCTAAAAACATTATTTTCCTGTTTTCTTATGTATATAGGAGTAAAAGTGACACATTATGGAGACCAGAAACTCATTGGTTTCCATTGGTGAAATTCACCCTAACTAGAGTAATGATTTTGTTTAAGCGTAACTCTCAACATTCCAATTATTGGAACCAGGACAATGTGTGAAGGAGTGTGGTCACTAGGCTGTACATAACTCCCTCTTCTCCATTGAACACACCTATGCATTGCTATGTATACCAATGGAAAGTGCCCTGCACTCATTAAAGTGAGCAGGATATATATTATCTTTCGTCTTATGGCAGTGGACAATGTTTTAGAGCTAGTATCGTTGAACTGCCTCAGAGATAAAATATTAATAAATGGCATGAAAATATTTTCCTGTTATTCCCACAATAATCAGAGATAAAACAAATATTTTTATGGTCTTGCCATAATATATATATATATATATATATATATATATATATATATATATATATATATATAAAACTTACATTTGATTTTCTCATTTTAAAATACTAATGAGTGCATGCTTGCTTCTTACTTATAATGATACTACCAGTTCTTGCTGAGAAAATCGTGAAATAAACTATATTATTTATACCATTCATCTGGCTAAATAGCAGAAAAAAAGCTGCACAGCATACGTGTTGCTGTACACAATTAAATATAAATACTGTATTTAACTTAATTACATTGAGGGTTAATATGGTTAAATTATAGCATCTATTGCTATTGTGCCGCTAGGCAGCAATTTTAATCGAAAGTTCCCTTTATTGAAAACTATTTTAAAACCTATGAAGTTATGTATTATCAAGTCACGTTTTAACTCAATTTGCCAAAAACAACCCAAAAACAACAAATAGTTAATTGCTGGGCATTTAAGTAATATAAATTCTGCATCTTGGTGAGATTGCAGTACTTGTCATGTCACTACACAAGACATCGTCCCAAAAATGATTTATATAACATAGCAGCATTGTCTCTGCGGATCATGTAATGCTTATTCCTTGTCTGGTTTGAATTAATTGTACCTCTATTATGAAAGCATCCATGCCTCCCCCTTTCTGATTTATCTGTTTCTACGGGAGTCTGCATGAATTCTTGTTAAACATTTATCTGTCATTTACAGAATGGGGAGGAGCTTCTGATTTCTGGGAAATCTTGATCGTATACTATGTAAATCAGGCAGAAGAGTAAAAGAGAGTGTCAGAGACAGAGAAGGATAGAGACTGTCAAAAGTTTGTTAATGTGAATGCAATGCATTAAGCTGGATGAGTAATAAAGTAGTGCAGAGAATCATATTTTTTATAATGGATGTATTTGAGGTTTTTTATGTTATATATACATTTTAGCATGAGCAATCACAATGCAGTGATAAAATTAGAAAAATTACTAGATTTATCTCTCCACGCAGGTGGAATGCTGCACTGTGATCTGTAGAATGTACAGAGATGTTAAGATGTTTTAGTTAGCAGTATTACGAGAAGCCCCAGTTGCTTTTGTGCTATGCATTGTCTGTTTTATAAAACACTTTAAGGGGTATATTTACTAAACTGCGGGTTTGAAAAAGTGGAGATGTTGCCTATAGCAACCAATTAGATTCTAGCTGTCATTTTGTAGAATGCACTGAATAAATGACAGCTATAATCTGATTGGTTGTTATAGGCAACATCTCCACTTTTTTAAACCCACAGTTGAGTAAATATACCCCTAAGTGTCCTATATCACCCACGAATGGTCAAGAACTGGAATTAGTGGTCTTATCATCATCATCATCATCACCATTTATTTATATAGCGCCACTGATTCCGCAGCACTGTACAGAGAACTTATTCACATAAATCCCTGCCCCATTGGAGCTTACAGTCTAAATTCCCTAACACACACACACACAGACAGAGAGAGAGAGACTAGGGTAAATTTTTTGATAGCTGGCAATTAACCCACCAGTATGTTTTTGGAGTGTGAGAGGAAACCGAAGCACCCGGAGGAAACCCACGCAAACACGGGGAGAACATACAAACTCCACACAGATAAGGCCATGGGCGGGAATTGAACTCATGACCCCAGTGCTGTAAAGCAGAAGTGCTAACCACTAAGCCACCTGCTGCCCTAAGGGACAGCAACACTGTTTACTAGCCAACATTCCATTAATACTTATTAATGGATAATAACAGTAAATCAATGCATGGGATATGCAGTTCTCTACATACGAGCACGTATCACAACAACATTCAACATAATAACATTAAATTATAAATAAGGTATTTTATTAGAAAGAAATACATTGAAGGGAATATTCAATTCAGCTCAATGTGTCTCCAGAATGTCCACAGAGATACACTGTGCTGATGTTATGGGAGGAATCTTCGCTCATTTTTCCTCGCACCCTATAGAGGTGCACAGAAAAATGACCAGAGATTCCTACCGTAATGGCGCAATGTGCGCAGCTGGACAGCGCGGTGATGTCCGGCCACCAACTGAATCTCCCCCTGAGAGTCACTTCATATTTTAAAGTATGTACTGGATGCATCTATAATGTATATTGCCCCATTGAGACCTTAAAAAAACATAATTTATTTCATTTTAAAATAGAAGAGAATAGATGTTCTAAAAAGTAAAAAGAAAACATGAAAGAAAAATGTAGTAAGGTTTAAATCTTGATGTATTCCCAAGTTTGAAGACAATGAGTCACCCTAGGGTGGTTGGTGACAGCACCGTCCACCTTCACATCTTCACCTTCAGTAGCGCTCGTTCATGCTTCCGTTCTGCTGTACAGTTCTGAATTTAATGAAAAAGAAATGAGTGACAGAGATGTCTGTGACCCTTTTAAATAGAGCTGGTCAAAAACATGAGAACATAAACAATGGTGGTGGAGGGATAAGGACTCCGGATTTTAAATTTGGGACAAGTTCATTTTTAACTACCGCGAATAAGCCTGTCGTCAGTGGCGGAACTACCGTTGGGGCAGCAGGGGTCGTGCACCTGGGCCCTTGGAGATAATGGGGTCTGCTACATGGCAGATATATAGGGTCGGGGGCCGCATTACCTTCCTTCCCGCCTCCCTACACCGGGGCCCACAGCTCGGTAGTTCCACCTCTGCCTGGCGGCGAAGAGGGGGGCTACGAACGTAGTAGTCAGGTGCGGCCTGAACCCTTAATCTGGCCCTGTCCTCTTAGCTATAGCTATGGTTGCTAGACACCACAGTTACTGTATAGGTGTGCCTGCAGAGTAACCTGACATAAATAAATTCACCTGCAGCATGTCCCGAAATTCTCCTACCTCCCAACTGTCCAGATTTTGGCGGGACATCCCTATTTGTGGGTTGCAAAGTAGGGTGGTGTCGCCTAACAGGAAAGTGAGAGTAGTTTTGCCCAAATATGCCCATTTGTGGGCGCAGTTTAGGCAGATCTGGGGCAGGGCTTTGTCCCGTCTCCGGGATACTAAATGTTGGGAGGTATGCATTCTGTTGGTGTTGACTTCTGATCCAATAGCCAGGACTTGTCCCAAGTGATTTTCATATTTGTCTAATTACACTTATTCCTTCCCAAACCTTCACCTCCCCCATCCTATGCATTTTGGAAATAGAACCGCTTTAAAGCAATCCTATTATATTTTAAAATCTACCGCATTCAGCACATAGAATAATAGATATGGTACTCTGAAGAGACATTGTCACAGATAACCAAAGAGACACATAGGGGAAAGTGAAAGTATATTTAAATAAACAATGACAATGATCTCTAGACATATTGTTAAAAAAATATTGTTAAAAAATCTTAAACTGTTTGCTCTATCATCATTGCCAAACTTACAAAAATTCTCTCCATAAGTGTGTCATCCAGACACTACAGTTCAGAGACACAACAATTGACAATCTAACTTCCATCTGTATGATATGGTGTAGAAATAGCTGTTATTGATTTTGTCTGTGGAAAACTATTTCATGCATGTGGCTTTACCGAATTCATACCACCTAGTCTCTCCCTCTCTGTCCGTCTGTCTCTCCCTCTCTGTCTGTCTGTCTGTGTGTGAGTGTGTTTCTATAGTAGGAAATTTAGACTGTAAGCTCCAATGGGGCAGGGACTGATGTGAATGAGTTCTCTGTACAGCGCTGCGGAATTAGTGGCGCTATATAAATAAATGATGATGATGATGATGAAGAATAAAAATTCCATGGAGACTAAATGGAATACTCAAAAATCAAAAGAACATAGCTGATTTCTTTCAAATAGTGAAGAGCTTTACTCATTCTTCAACATATCATGCAAAAACTATATAATATTATTTTCATATAGTATAGCACTTTACCAGACTATTTGTCAATAACATGAACGCACCTATTACGCATCTAAATATATTATCCATATTGATTGTAACCCTTAAATGTCCGTAGGACTTTTCTGTACTTCAATGGCCTAACCTACCTTCACCTATTTGCAATGTATTGAGTTTAGCATCAATAATATTTCGATTTTTCACACCATCAAATCAAATTATATGTATATAATTTGATGGTGTGAAAAATATATATATATAATTTTTATTTTAGTTTTAGTTTTTTGGCAAGGGGGGGCAGAGGGGATTTTCTCTTGGTAGCGATTTGAAAGAAAATATTGTCTTCACATCAACAGCACTTACATTCCAATGCAAATTGGTTCTAACAGCAGCTGGCAGGTGATGTACATTTATATCCAGATTGCTAGGATCTATTAGTGCATACTGGCAGATATGATTCAGACCTACTCTGGTTTACCCTAGCCTGCCTGTCACTAGTGGAGGGTTCTAGTGCTGTGTGCCCAACATTGGAAATACACAGCATTCAGGTGGATGCAGGTACCAAACAAAACAGTTTATGGACCCAAGAGTTTACCCCTTGACTTGTCATTAACTACAGGAGTCCACTGATGGCAGTATAGTCTACAGAGCACTGATGCCTTTTTAATGGCTGTTTATTAATGACCATGGGGTTAAAGATGAACAAATTTCTCCCATTTTATACCAGAAATGAATTTTTCTAAAGTGTTCTTTTTTCATTTACTTTTCACGAAAATTGTTTATTTTGGCATGGACCGTGGCACCAATAGGGAATATGTGATGTCACTTCCTTTTCATGATATACTAAGGCATTCAGTTACACTCAACTCCCCGTGATTGATGAAAGAGAATCATTAAACGGAAATGATAAAATACAAAAAAAAAATTTTCTTTCAACTTTATACAAAATTTTACTACCTAACAGGATTGGCAGTATTGCTTCTTTATGTAACATTCTTACTTATGATCAGTGAAAATGTAACTTACTATTTACTGAATGCCAGTAAATTTACCAACAGTTGGCGACCATAGCAGTAATAAAAGTGATAGAGACTCCAGCCAATCACATTCCTAACTTGTCCCCAAGCCCTTTGCGGCATCCTGTCTCATCCTTGTTGCATTGGTTTAGGAATTGTGATCAAATAGTTAATAATAACAAATATGTTCATGTGATTGCAGGACAAAACCATTAACAGTATTAATTTTAGCAGATTAGTCCAAAGGGGCATGACATTGTCCTGGATAGTATGGTTTGGGCTGGTCTCAGAATGGTTTGTGTGGCATGAAATATTTGTCCTAATTTTCCAATCAGCATTGCTTGATAAAATCTCTCACCCCCCCCCCTCCCCCCCTCAATTCCGGGAGCCCTTAGCTTTGAAAAACACATGAATTTTGCAACGACTCTGAGCTGGTGGGGATTGCATTTCATTTTATACGTTCAGTGACACATGTCCATCAAATTAAACTTTGGTGAAAGTATCACTTTTCTAGGTGCACTTTGCAGAACGTAGCTTGAAAAGTTTCATACACAACTGAACCAGGTTAAACATATATAGACCCAATGACCCCTTATTCTTATGATTCTTATAATTCAAGGCACAATTGAACCTAAACCAAGCAGTATTTTAGGAAAACAGGTGGAATGTTTTATTTAATGAATTGGGTAAGTCCTAAGGACGTTGGGCTTTGATGTGACTTTTACACTTTTGTACAACTGGACTCTTAACATTTTTCCAGGTCGAGTTTACAGAAACGTCTCTAAATAAGGGAGAGTAAGCACTTACCTTGAAGTTTGCTGGGCAGACTATCTAGGCCAGGGGTCAGGGAAATTTTTACCTTTTACCCCCAGATATATTTAGAAACGCCGACATTACCCCCTTGATTTGAAAGAAAGGAAAATAATATATTATTAATTATTGGAATTCAAAATTTTATTGAATCTATTCAAAATTTCTTTGAAAGCTTCAACTTGAAAACTTCAGGTTTTGGATGAAATGATGTTGCTTCATTTTTGATACGAGAGCATCAATATTGGGGCATTTTGATGTCAGAGCAATTTGGATACAGTCTTCAGCTTCCAAACGATTTCTCTGCTTTGTTTGTATGTTCGTTAGAGTGGAAAATCCTTGTTCGCAAAGGTAGGTTGTTGGAGAAGGCGGCAACTTTTTGACTGCCTCCTCATGTGCAATTTTGAATGCCTTTGCAGCTGTTGACATCCAAAAATATGACAGATCTGCTTTGTTTTCAAATGCAATACGTGCTTCATTATTGCATCGAAGCTCAAGAAGTGCCTCTGCCAACCCTTGGGGCTCTTCTGGTACAACAGCAATTTCACATTTAAAGGGGTCTACAATCCAACTGACAGCATGTGAATCGGCAGCATCACCCCCAGGAATTTCATTTTTACCCCATTTGGGGTAATTTACCCCTTTTCCCTGACCACTGATGCCAAATCGATGCCAAACCAAAGCAATTTGTGGTGCTCATTCAATGCACTTTATAAATGTCTGATTGGGCTATGTCACATTGTTTGTAACTCCCTGAGACTCTAGAGTCTTCCTTTCTTTAAAAATCACTCCAACTATCCCCTATTTCTGCCCCTGTAAATCATGCTGGGAGATATTGTTCTACAAGAGTTGGACGGTTGCCCACATTTGCTGTTAATTGTATTAGATGTGACAAAAGAGATGGAATAACACATTGAATAAATGAATAAGGTTTGAATGTCAACCAAGCAGGAGATGTGTAAAACCCTTTTGTTTAGTTCCAGGAATAATCTCTTTATGTTTCCTTGGCCAGATAAATTCAATGTCATTATTACTACTATTGTTCACGGAATTAAAAGAAAAAAAACACCTCCTTCTTACCAGAAATATGGGAAGAAAAATGTAAATGTACAGATCAATTCTTCAGGGAGCACTTCCTAGCCTGCCTGAATGGAGTACACAATGTATTTTATTCTTCAGAATTTTCAGCACTACCATTGATTTCTTTTTGGTCTACACACTGTTCCTTCTTCCCAGACTGTAACTGAGCGACAATGTGTCTACACATATCTTGGCTCTACTGCACCACACAGCATGCAGCTGGTTCTAGAGATTACGGAAAAAAGGTAGCAGAATGCCTAATTCCCGTCAGACGGGCGATGTGGCTTAGTGAGGATAGAACAGAAAGTCAGCTTGTGCCAGGCTGGATGTATTGCTTTCTACCACAGCTGTAACCCTGCATAGAACAGAACAGTAGATTACTGCACTGATAATACTCATATCAATACACATTTCTGTAAATAAGAAGGAATTTGCTGCACCTTGTTTCCAGATTTCTCTACCTGGCACAATAACACTCTCCTCCAGGCTATTAAAAGTTCTCTGATACATATGATGAAAAACTGCTTGGCAGTTGCAATATGCTAAGTTCAACAAAAGCAATTGAGCTATGTTAAATAGAAAATATCATACAGATGGCAGAGAAATGAATTACTGGAAATTCTAGGAGGCAGAGAGGTAAAGCAGGGGCTGGAAAAAAAATCTGTAACATTTAAAGACCGGACATATCTGGTCTGTTATTTAGGAGTTCAAGAGTTTAAAGTAATACTAAGCTTGATGTTGTAGAGAAGGGTGAATTGCAGTATTAAAGCTTTCCTTGAAGCTATGTACTCTGAAAAAAATTTAAAAAATTAACAATGGACGTTATCGTGTAAGTGTGTCCCACATCCGCAGTCACTGACTAGGACTGCCAGGGATTCTGGGATGTGAGCCCTTTCTGGCAGCACTTTCAATATTGGCCAGGTTCAAGAAGAAAATATTACGGACTTGAATGATTCTTAAAAAAACAGTATCTTACCCTTATACACAGTAGGTAACATAGTTGATGAGGTTGAAAAAAGACACCAGTCCATCAAGTTCAACCTATTTTGGATCTCCTGCGATCCCTCACTTATATTTGAAATTGATCCAGAGTAAGCAACCACCAATCTGTTTCAATTGTGAAAATCCCCCCAGACCCAATATTGCAGTCCTATTTTTACCCTATATCCACTACTATCCTTCATTTTAATTAACGGTCGTATTCCGGGATACACCTTTCCGCAAAAAAATTGTCTAACCCTCTCTTAAACATATCTATTGAATCTGCCATCACAACCTTCCCTGGTAGTAAATTCCATATCTTAACTGCCCTTACTGTAAAGAACCCCTTCCTTTGCTGGTTGTGAAATTTCCTCTCCTCTAACCTTATGTGGTGACTGCGTATCCTGTGTATAGTCCTTGGGGTAAAAAGTTCCCACGAAAGTTCTCTGTATTGACCATTAATGTATTTGTACTTAGTAATCATATCTCCACTTAGACGCCTCTTTTCTAAAGTAAACATGCCTAAACTGGCTAACCTTTCCTCATAACTTAATGACTCCATACCCTTTATCAATTTTGTCGCCCTTCTCTGAACCTTTTCTAGTTCCAAATTATCTTTTTTATAGAGTGGTGCCCAGAACTGTACTGCATATTCAAGATGAGGTCTTACCAACGGTTTATACAGTGGCAAAATTACATTGTCTTCCCTTGCATCTATGCCCCTTTTTATGCATGCCAATACTTTGTTTGCCCTTGCAGCTGCTGCTTGACATCAACATTTGTACCATTGGTCCCAGCCAGAAGAGAGCCAAGCCCAGACAGACCACCTGCCTGTGCCCATTTTCATTGTGCAAATAATTTACCTTGTGCTACAATTAACACTTGTTGGTAAATTTTATTACTGTTATCAAAGTTTGCTAAATTTATCTGGGCATTTCCAATTTTGTAGAAGAGCTTCTGAAATGGAAGCAGCCTATATAATTTATAAGTTTTTTCAAGCCTGCAATAGAGCGGATGGGTGTTAATCCAGTGCAGAGTAACGTTCTTCCTTGTCAAAAAAGGTTTGTCTAAGAAAGCTGCTCTGACAGTGTGCTTAAACCTCTTCATGTAGGGTATAAGCACATTATAGGCTCTGGCAGGGGGGGGGGACTACAGTGTGGGCAGTAAGTGTGTAGAATTAGGGAAACTTTGGTGTAATTTCACTGGGGTTTGGTATGCCTTATAAAATATTAATATTTGAATCAATTTGTTCTTTGCTACACTGGAGTCCAGTAGTGGGGATTCAAAAATACCCCCTCCCCCCCAGTTATGTCCTAATATGTTTGGAATAAGTCTTTCCAATTTTGACAATTATTGGTAAAGGCTAAGAGGGGATTTTAACCAGATAATTGTTACATATACTGTAATTTGGATATCAACCCGTGAAAGAGTTGTGTTTTCAGAATACCAATTATTGGAAAATTAGACATGTTGACTTCAATGTAATTTAATTTAAAAAAAATACTGGAATTGGAGGCATGTACACTAAGGTCATTGTTAAAATAATTGGTTTTTTTTATTAATAATTATTATTATTATTATTATTATTATTATTATTGTTATCGATATAGCCATAATAAAAAAAAGTTGTATCACCTGTAACTTTATACAATATGCATGTGTATGGTAAGATTGACTATGAATTTGGTGAGTTTGGCATCAGTCTTTTTAATAATCAGTATGGAAATAGGCCTTAATAGCCAGGCCTTCATTATTTAAAGGAACATGTAGGTGTGATGATAATGTCATTACTTGTTTCTGTAGGAAATTATGTAGTTACCTAAGAGATTGTACTTATTTAGATGTGTGATTGTGGGTGTAGAAAATAGAGAATGGGTTTCAATTTTCAGGATTAAGTAACTTGCATTGTGAATCTATCTTGGTGTGAATACTTTACCAGATGCCTACTTGATTTCTAAAAACATGACTGGTCAATCTCTGTTTATAGAAGCATCTAGATCAGGACTGTCCAACTTGTGGCCCTCCAGGTGTTGTGAAACTACAAGTCCCAGCATGCCCTTCCAGCTATCAGCTGGTTGTCTACCGGCAAAGCATGCTAGGGCTTGTAGTTTCACAACACCTGGAGGGCCACAAGTTGGACAGTCCTGATCTAGATCTTGATTTATTTTACCATTTATTTTGTATTTGAAATGGGATGCAGACACCTGGAGACGGAATGACAAGTATAGCTGAACAATTTTTTTAGTGTAGCCCCGCCACTATCTGAACTTTGTTTGTCCACTGTCCAGGTTTAATTAATACATGGTGGGACATAAAGATCTACACATTGTGAGAGGGTATAAAAAATGAACAAAACTATTTAGGAAAACATTGTATTTATTTCTGAAAAGAACATAAAACACAGTTTTGTTTTAATGGGTTTTAAAAATCATATCAGACAAATGGCGGCCGTCGCTGGCAAAACATTGCTGAAGACGTTCCCGGAATTTCTCCATCACTCTCCGGGTTATATCAGGTGGAATGGCTTCGATTTCCCCTCTGATCCTTTCCTTCAAATCCTCAAGAGATCGAGGATGTGTTTGAAAACCTTTTTCTTCAGGTATCCCCAAAGGAAAAAGCCACATTGGCTTAAATCACTGCTTCCACATTTCCTGGCGTTGTAACGGTCCTAGGTCTGCCAGGTGATTTTCTTTTCAGTGTGGATCCAGTTGCCCAAAGATTATAAATCCATAGCAAAATCGTTTTCCGATCGGGTACATGCATTTCGACATAGCACGAAGCGTGTACAGAACGTTCTCTGCGTCGTTAACACAGAACGGTTGTTCTCATAATATGCTTGAACAACAAATCCCCGATGTTCAACGGTTCAATTCCTGATGGATGGATAGATGGGTACTAAAAATGACAGAGCCTAACCTACCGATTTAAATCTACGCCACCTCTTTACCCCCACTACAGCTCACACAGTGAGCCCACGAAATATGGGAGATCTTTATTCCCCACCCTGTATTTTCTAATACTTTACTCTAATGTTGTATTTTTTATAGGAATTGTTGTTGTTGTTATTGTATTAGTCCGCATTGAATATTGTTGATAGACGGAGCCTTGAAGTACTACAAAGAAATAGAATAGGTGGCAAATTAAGTTTTGTGAATTGAGAAAAATACTTGGATGAGCTGAGTGAAAGATGTGTTCTCTCTGAACAGGTCTGTTATTTAAACTGACGAAATTAACGCGACGCAGTGAGAAGTACATTTAATAATCTTGAGAATCTTTTTACTTTTGAGTAAAGGAAAATAAGCGATGCTGTCCTATTTGTCTATCAGGAAATTGTGTGAATTGAGAAGAGCAAATTGAAACTATACTTAGTTGTGTCGATGTTTCAAATTTGGGAGCAAACTTTAATTGCAAGGCGAATTTGTGATAATGTCTGGTACCAAGGACCGCGAGTCCTGGAACGCCCAAAATACATGTCTGAAGTCTCAGGTTTCCTTTCTGCTTTATTATATATTTGTTTCAGTAAAAACAGAATTGGTATGTATTCATCCTTTTTGTCCTTTCAGCAATAACAGCAGTGATTTCTATTTTATTTCTAAATAAATTCTATCCACCATCAGGCACACCAACCTCCCACATGTTTACACAGTATGGGTCAGAGACCTGCAAGAATTTAGAAGAAATAACAAAGGGTTACCTTTGATATAAAACCATAAAAAAAATGTTG
This sequence comes from Mixophyes fleayi, assembly GCF_038048845.1. NCBI lineage: Eukaryota > Metazoa > Chordata > Amphibia > Anura > Limnodynastidae > Mixophyes > Mixophyes fleayi. The sequence goes on from NC_134412.1 coordinate 27,844,271, forward strand.
TGAAACGAGGTTTAGAATCGGTGCTTATCAATAGAAAGCTTGTTTTGATTGACAAGCTTAAGCTACTAAAAGACAGTGACACTCTCACTTCAGGAGATGTTAATTATTTTTAGTCTACCACAAACTAGGGGTCAATAGAGGGGCATATTGTTGCCCCAGTAGGATAACTTTCCAGAGAACAAGAAATACCAACCTAATGAACCTGGGCATCATGGTCACAGTCTGTCTGGAGTTTGTATGTTCTCCCCATGTTTGGCAGGTTAATTGGTTTATGTTGAAATTAAATTGTGTGTGTGTAAGGAATATAGACTGTAAGCTCTTGCATTCAGATTTAAAATGTTATTTGGAGAACATAATAGGCAGCACCGGCAAACTCCAAATAATATTTTAAATCTGAATGAAATATGAATATATTAATGTATGTGAAACCTGCTTTAAAATAGGGCTTAGATTCTGGTACTACAAGGCTTGAGGACCAGAATAGAATAAACATAAGAACATTACTAATGAATAATTAAGTAATAGCTGTTATACCACCTGGAAGCAGAAGCAATAGGGGCTTATGAACGCAAAAGTTCTTCTGAAGCTAGCCAAATTATTTATGGTTGAAGCATTATACACACATATGTTCATCTCAAATTCTATGTAGTTTCGTCTGTTCACTGTATGAAGTAATTGCAAAGCCATTTACTCTCTGTCTAAATATTTATATTGATTCTTTGTATGCATTTGGTGCAGTACATGATTATGGGCACCTTCAAATGAAAAAAGACCCTTAAGTTGCTCAAGTTCAAGATGCATGACCATTAATGGACTACATACCTCAAAATGCACGTTGACGTCTCCAAAGGAAATACTTTGGCTAACTCCACCACCAAAGCTGCAATTCTATCCTATACCATATGAGGTGATCCTCAGTTTATTTTACTGGAACAGCCATTCTTTCTTGCCCCATTAGCAGACCTTGCTAGGCTCCTCATTATAGTCTGATTACTTGTGTCACTCACTTGCTAGATGCTTAGCGGTACTTATGATGCTACTGCCATATTTTACTTGCACGCTTTGTAGCCCATTATTATCTTTGTCCTCTTTCAATTCTTACCTAGCTACACTGCATCAGTATTTCAAAATCCTTATCAAAACCAACTTTTGGGTATGCACTCCAGAGCCATACCATTCTAAAGAAGATATACCAATGATATCTGTCCCTTTCAATTGAACAGACTTTTGTCAGTACTTTTCCTGGAGAAGCAACCATTTTAACCTGAGAAAGACAACTTACTAGTGTCACGGAGTCTAAGTTTGGAATTGGCCTCGAAGATCTAGATCTATCTCTAGATAGACTTACCCCTGAGAGGTGCAGAGTCTAACGGTAGAGAGGTATTCACCAGGGATCCTTGCAAGGGAATATGGACTTAGCTGCTCTCTAGCCGCAGGTCGCGGTCCTCTAAGGGGGATTAGAGCAGGGTGAGATGGAACCGTGGAGTGGAGCAGGACTGCTGGAAGATAAATGCAGAGGTTCAGGAGAACGGCAGAGAACTGAAGCACTGAGGTCTTTATAAAGCGAATAGCTGAGAACAGGACTGATTGTGAGGTATGAGGTTCTTGCAATAATGCCACAGGTCTTGATCGTGGAACAGGTAACACAGGATACTGATGTGCAGACAGGAGCCAGAGAGAACAGCGTCCTAACAGGTAAGGAGACCTGAAGATCTGACACCTTGGCAGAGAAGCAGGTGCTTCAAATAGACAGAGCTGACAGGCAATTAGCCAATCAAGAGAATGCAGGAAGTTTTGAAGAGACCAGGTGTGCACATGCTCAGTTCAGACCAGCAAGTGAATGCAGGGAGTGAGAACCAAGGGAAACAGGTAAGAACAGTGACCAAAAAACAGGTTAGCTGGTGCAATGTGTGACAACAAGGGTTAGAATTTTATTTGTAAAATTTGCCTATGGTTACCTATCGAATTGTTAGTAAGTTTTTATTTAGAATTCCCCATTTATGGAAACAGTAAGACTATCAAGGAAGTTAGGTTATTATCCAGAATGCTAAAAAAAAGGTTAGCAATGAAAATGTGAGAGCATTTCAAAATATCACTTTGGAAATGTCTGCCATAGGATTGCAGTACAGAATGACATTAGACAGTATGCTGACGAGTAAAGCAAATTAAAACTGTCACACGCCGGTCTCTCCATGCGCGCCATCTGCTCTCCCGCTCTGTTCCCGCCAGCCTGTCTTACCTGTTCGGCCGCAGCGGCTGTCCTGAATCCTCTCCAGTGCTGTGTCTGTCGGCTGCTCTCAGCGGTTCTGCAGGATGGTTCTTTCAGTCAGTTCCTACCTACTGTCCTGGAAGCAGCTCCTGTGCTATTTCATTCCTGGTTCCTGTGTGTTCCATAGTCTGCATCCTAATGTTCCTGCTCCTCCGGGCTTCAATGCTGCAGATCATCCCTACCAACCACTTCCAAGTGGCAACGCTGCAGATCATCTCTACTAACCACTTCCAAGTGACAACGCTGCAGATCATCCCTGCTAATCACTTCCAAGTGACAACGCTGCAGATCATCCCTACTAACCACTTCCAAGTGGCAACACTGCAGACCATCCCTACTAACCACTTCCAAGTGACAACGCTGCAGATCATCCCTGCTAATCACTTCCAAGTGGCAATGCTGCAGATCATCCTTATTATCACTCTCTAGTGGTAATTTCACAGATCATCACTAAACTCCAGTTGTCAGTAGCAACGGCTACAGATTTCTTGTTGCTCTACATCTACTATATCTTCCGTGGTTTACTACCTGTCAAATCCTTTGCTCATTCTCTTGTGGTTCGTTGGGAACTTTGATAGGGGCGTCGCGACCTGCAAATGGAAGCCGCGAAGTCCATATTCCCTTGCTGGAATCACTGGCGACCTCCTTTTACTTGTTAGACTCCGCGCATCTAGCTGAAGTCATGCCAGTCCCGGCTGAACTACCAGGATCTAGCTGTCCCTCGTTGGTACTGTGACAAAAACCATGTATTTTTATTTAACTAATAGGGGAAAAGAATGCAACAAAATTTGTGGATGGCCTCATGAGTAATAACATTAATCATAAAGTAGAGCTAAAAAAGGCTCAAAAACTGGAATGTGGAAGCATCATCACCATCAACATTTATTTATATAGTGCCAGCAAATTCCATAGCGCTTTACAATTAGGAACAAACATTGATAAAACATTACTGGGTAATACATACAGACAGAGAGGTAAGAGGGCCCTGCTCGCAAGCTTACAATCTATAGGACAATGGGAGTTAGAAACACAAGGGCATGTGCTACATCATATTGCACATTGGAGCAGCTAGAACACAAAGGTAAAAGTATTGAGTGGGCTGTGTGATCAGTCACACTACAATGTTGGTCAGAGGGTTGTTGTCTTGCGTTAGCTGTGTAGAGGGTGATAATAGGGTAACCTAGGGAGATTAAGATGCTGGTTGAGGAATATCATAACCTTGTCTGAAGAGGTGGGTTTTCAGAGAAACGCTTGAAGGTTTGGAGACTAGAGGAAAGTCTTACTGTGCGAGGGAGGGAATTCCACAAAGTGGGTGCAGCCTGGAAAAAATCCTGTAACCGAGAATGGGAGGATGTGATGAGAGTGGAAGAGAGACGTAGATCTTGTGCAGAACGGAGGTGTCGAGTTGGGAGATATTTCAAGACCAGTGAGGAAATGTATGTTGGTGCAATTTTGTTGATGGCCTTGTATGTTAGTAGAAGAATTTTATATTGGATTTGTTGAAATACAGGCAGCCAATGTAGAGACTGACAGAGTGGCCCAGCAGAGGAAAAATGGTTAGTAAGGAAAATCAGTCTAGCCGCTGCGTGCAAAATAGATTGTAGAGGTTCAAGTCTGACTTTGGGAAGACCAGTAAGGAGGGAATTGCAATAGTCTATGCGAGAGATGATGAGTGCATGAATTAATGTTTTTGCGGTGTCTTGTGTCAGATATGTGCGTATTCTGGAAATGTTCTTTAGGTGTATGTAACATGATTTAGATATAGAGTTGATGTGGGGAATAAATGACAGTTGTGAATCAAGGATTACACCTAGGCAGCGAGCTTGCGGGGTGGGATTTATGGTCATGTTATCAACAGAAATTGAAATGTCAGGCAGGAAGCTTCTGTTTTTGGGTGGGAATATTATTAATTGAGTTTTTGAAAGATTGAGTTTGAGTTGGCGAGAAGACATCCAAGATGAAATGGCAGAAAGACAGTCAGTAACGCGAGACAACACAGATGGTGAAAGATCAGGAGAGGATAGATAAATTTGTGTATCATCCGCATAGAGATGATACTGAAATCCAAAGAAGCTTATTAGTTTTCCAAGAGAAGTGGTGTAGATAGAGAATAGCAGAGGACCTAGGACTGAGCCTTGTGGTACTCCAACTGATAAAGGAAGCGGAGCAGAGTTGGATCCAGAGAAATTAACACTAAAAGAGTGATTAGATAGGTAGGATGAGAACCAGGATAGGACAGTGCCTTCAAGACCTAGGGATTGTAGCGTTTGTATGAGGAGAGAGTGGTCAACAGTGTCAAATGCAGCAGAGAGATCCAGGAGAATTAGAAGAGAGTAATGGTTATTATTTTTTGCTGTGATCAAATCATTGACAACCTTGGTCAGTGCAGTCTCTGTGGAGTGTTGAGAGCGAAAGCCTGACTGAAGAGGATCCAACAGGTTGTTTGCTGTAAGAAAATGTGTGAGGCGAGTGTAAGCAATTCTCTCAAGAAGCTTGGAGGGGCATGGGAGCTGGGAGATTGGGCGGTAATTTACGAGAGAGTTAGGGTCAGAATTTTGTTTTTTTAAAATGGGAGTAATCACTGCATGCTTGAATAGTGATGGAAAAATACCAGTAGAAAGAGAGAGATTACAGATTTTAGTTAGAGGGGGAATGAGTACAGGAGACAGGGACATACCAATTTGTGAGGGAATGGGATCAAGAGGACAGGAGGTAGAGTAGGAATATGAGAAGAGAGTAGAAACTCCCTCTTCATTTGTGGGATCAAATGAAGAGAGAGTGTCAGAGGGTGCTACAAAGGAATTGAGCCTGAATTGATTGCCTGTCAAGGGAGATGATACCATTTCAAGCCTGATCTTATCAATTTTGTCCTTGAAATAGGAAGCAAGATCCTGTGCACTGATGTTAGTTGGAGGATTTGGAGCAGGAGGATTCAGAAGAGAGTTAAATGTGTTAAAGAGGCGTTTGGGGTTAGAAGCCTGAGCAAAGATGAGAGATCGGAAGTATGCTTGTTTAGCAGTGTCCAGAGCATTTCTATAGGAGTGGTAGATATCAGTATATGTGATGAAATCATTAGAGGCACAAGATTTACACCGGTGACGTTCTGCTTTACGAGAAAGTTTTTGTACAGTTCGTGTTACTGTAGTGTGCCATGGTTGGCAACGAATTCTACGCGAAATATGTAGTGTCGCTGGAGCCACTTGATCCAGGGCAGTTGCTAGGGTTTGATGAAAATGGGGTACTGTCCGATCAGGGGAGGAAAATGTAGAAATTGGGGAGAGAAGGTGTTGGAGAGAGGTGGAAAACTGTTGAAAATGTTGAAGCAGCCATAATAGTATAGTTAAAGGAATGTATAAATGCAGTATCTAAAAAACCTGTCTGGTGACAATTAAGAAGAGTGTAGTCACTTCTTCTAAAACACATATAACAATGTACACATTGATACAATAGTTACTGATGAGAGGAAATGCCAAGAAGGGCTTACTCTTTATTTTCAAGTAGCCTGGCACTCTGCTCTTGCCACAACGTCTTCTACCTCTCTCTACTGCAGTACCATTGCCCTCGTACATTCTCTCCACACACACAAATTGCAGTGCGTCATCTGCTTTGTAACCAAATGCGATGGCTGGATACATTTTCTTATTGATTGGCCTGTGGGAGCGACAGGAGGCTTCCTCTGGCCAGCTGATTATCAGTGGCGGTCAGCGTTGCGCAGACACAGTTTTCTGACACTGACAAGGGGATATTTATCCTTGTTTTAGTGTTCTTCTGCTCAACATCATTTCCATACATATAAATACTCTACATAAAGTTTTACTGGACGCATTGGACAGCATTACCTGCTATAACAGACTCTCTCAGGGCACGAAGGAATAATAATAAATTGAGTAAGAAAATAATAGTATCTATGAACCCTTGCTCTTTATCCTGTTATTCCATCAAACTAGGCTACTCCTATTTTAGGTTTAATAGTCCTTTAAACCGGTAAATATATATTTATGAATGTCACCAATAACTATATATATATTTTAGGTTTAGCTGTCCTTAAGATGCTTGTTTGCATTTATTTAGAAATACTTTTATCTGTGTGATTTATGTTGCAAAGATATGCTTTTGCAAAATTTTAAAATAAATAGTGGTCTGCTAGCTAACAATATCTGCCAATGCAGTATACAACTATTGATTTTCAAGTGACTGTCCCAATTTTAAAGCCTTGGAAGGGACAGGGTGTCGAAGTCAGCTAATTGGATAAAGTCATTTCAATTAATCTCTAACAACTTGATTGTCTTTGTCCGAAATTATGCGTATAGCACGCTACGGCGTGGAGGAGGGTATTCAGTTGCAACACGTGGCAACAACAGTTTTACACACATTTACACACATTCACACGAACATGCACATTTGTAAGTAGCTCATATTAAATGTAGTTGTAACACATAGTTATTTATGTCGAAATGTAACAATGTCCACGGTTAATATTATAAGTTATATACATGTTAGTAAAAATCTAAGGTTCAGGTTACCTTAGATTTTAGGAATCATGCCTGGTATCATTCTAATCCCCAATTTATTCGCAGACATCCGGTTCAATTGCCAAACAGAACACACATTGCATATGGTAGTTATAGATTGTAGGGAATAAATGATTAGAATGATATTGTCTGTGTAATGTAAATAACTAGTTTAAACTGGATTCTTGGCGGGAAAATTGGAATGCATCTCCAGCAGAGCTTGGATATTTTCGTTTGAACTGGCCAATGACCTACATTACACTGAAGTCTGGACCTATGGAAGCAAGCCACATCATCTGTATTGTTTTACTGTATATAAACAGGAGCTCTGGACCCAGTAGTCAGTCTACTTGACCACAGCCTTCAGACCTGAATGACTGTACACTGGATCCAGATCGCCCGCTCTGGATCCAGTGTACAGTAACAGCGGTTCTTATTTTATTCTCACTTGTTACTTTGCTACTTTTGCTAATAAATCGAATTGTGCTTTGGAACCACATCACTGGAAGTGGACAATCGTCATTGGACAGCAAATAGATGCTCATAACAAAGGCCTAACAGAAAGATTATGTGAGCAAGACACAGGTTCCTGATAAGGATATTTCAGTTTATGGCACTATAAGCTTGTGTTTCAGATTCAGCTATTTTTCTTTGTTTCAAACCACAAGGTTGAATCAGCCATTTTTGCCTTTGCCACATTAGCAGTCAAACCAAGCTGAAAAGACAGCCTGCATTTACATATCAAATGCTGTGAGCCACCACAGACAAAGAAGCACATGGTTTGGCCACAGGAACAGATTGACCTTATGACCGCTTCCTATAACAGGGCTCAGCCCACAAACCTAGGTTTTAAATATAATGATACAAGGCTCCACACATTGTGTCACGGGCACTAGGAGTCCTCACCCAGGGATCACCAGGCGATCGGCCTACCAGAGCAGTATAGGTGGTAATATGGTACTCCGGTAGCAGGGTGATCACGGAACAGGAAATAGCAGATGATGAGATGCTCAGGAAAGTCTATGACTAGCAGCACTGGCAATATGGAGGTAGTAATACACGAGGAACTGTATGGACAAAGGACACGTGAAGGTAGTCAGTGGTCTGCGGTAGCAAGTTGTACCACTGCTATAGTGAGGAGGAATGTCCAACAGAAACGAGGAGGTGATGAGAATCAGCGGTCTGCGGATAGCAAGTTGTACCGCTGTCTGAGTGAAGGAATGGAATCCAAGTGGAGATATCCGGGGAGTCAGTGGTCTGCGTTAGCAAGTTGTACCACTGCTATGTGAGAGGATACTGGAACAGGTGAAACTGTAAACAGGAGTCAGTGGTCTGCCACTAGCAAGTTGTACCACTGAATATATATGTGAGGAGGTGCACGGGGAGAGACTGCAACACAATATATACACGGGCACCTTGACTTTGATCCACAGTAATATGCACAATATAAATGTATAAATGACTGAACAATACTGCCAATATAGAAAGTCTCTTGAAGTAGTCCAGCATAAGATAACACAGTCAATGATGGCAATAGACTCAGCGGATAGCACACTCCAGAGGAGAACCAACACAGTCCAGCAAGGTATGCAATACACAGCACAGTCAATGAGAAGTATGCATACCGTGGTTCAGGAGGCAGTCAGACAGGAGTGCAGAGATACCTGAACGGCAGGAGGCCGGCAGGATGCGAAGTCCCTGGATGGGTGAAGCGGTGGTCTAGTAGGTGCAGCGCACGGGAAGGTAGACCAGCAGGGAACACAGGAAAGCGTGGAGAGCGGATCAGCAGTAGATGGATGAGTAGTGCTGAGGGGTAGCAGCAGCGGGTCTCTGCGGGAACACGGAGGTAGCCAATAGCAACCAGCAGGTGCAGTAACGATGGGACACGGGAGAGCAGAGTTGAACAGGCACTGTTGATCACGGAGAATAGCGGGTAGCAATAGTGGAGGCAGACTCAAGGAAACACGGGAGCGTTGACAAGGACTGAAGACTGAAGCGCACAGAGGCAGCGGATAGGAATCAGCCAAACAGTCACGATGAAACACAGACGGGTTGCAGGTTGAAGACTGTAGTGCACGGAGGCAGCGGATAGGAATCAGCTAGCAGTCACGATGATGAAACACAGACGAGTTGCAGGTTGAAGACTGTAGTGCACGGAGGCAGCGGATAGGAATCAGCTAGCAGTCACGATGATGAAACACAGACGAGTTGCAGGTTGAAGCCTGTAGTGCACGGAGGCAGCGGATAGGAATCAGCTGGCAGTCACAATCATGAACAGGTGAGTGGATGTGGTTGAAGCCTGTAATGCACGGAGGCAGCGGATAGGCATCAGCTAACAGTCCCAATGATACATGGTAGAGTTGAAGTGATTAGAAGACTGTAGTGCACGGAGGCAGCGGATAGGAATCAGCTCACAGTCACGATGATTCAGTAGATGGTAGAAGTGGTATGGGAACCACAGTAGCAGAAGTGGTTTGGAAACCACAGAGGTAGAAGTGGTTTGGAAACCACAGGAATCAGCAGAGCTGAATAAACAAGGAAACACAGGAACACCTTCAGAGACTCATGGGGAATGAGACTCCAAGATCAGGCAATGTGGTGATGACCACAGGTGCTTAATATAGGGAGGTTGCCTGATCTGCCAATTAAGTTAAAGGAACATACACTGGAGGTATAGAAAGGGCTGCGCATGCGCAGTCCCTCAGGATGGAGGACGGCCACGGTTCCTAAATGTCCGGGAAGAAGCACTCACAGTCCGGTGAGTGACAGTACCCCCCCTTTTAAAGGTGGGCACAGAACGCCTGGAACCGGGCTTGTCCGGATTTTTGGAATAAAACTTCTTCAGAAGGGCAGGAGCATTAAGATCTTCAGCTTTGATCCATGAACGCTCCTCAGGACCAAAGCCCTTCCAATGAACGAGGAAACGGAGGACTCCTCGCGAAATTTTTGCATCCAATACCTCAGTAATCTCGAAATCCTCCTCCTGATGAACTTGAACTGGCTGCGGTGCTGAGGAAGGAGTCGAGAAACGGTTGATGATGAGAGGTTTGAGCAAGGACACATGGAAGGCATTGGAGATCCGAAGATTCTTAGGAAGAAGAAGTTTAACACATACTGGATTGATAACTTGAATGATCCTATATGGACCAATAAAACGAGGGGCGAATTTCATAGATGGAACCTTCAAACGAATATTTTTGGTAGATAACCAGACACGATCTCCAATTTTTAGTGGTGGAATAGCCCGCCTCTTCTTATCTGCGAAAGACTTATATTTGTTAGATGTCTTCTTTAAACAGGTTTTGACCTGAGACCAGATATTTTTGAAGGTCTGACAAGCAGTCTCCACAGCAGGAACTTGGGTGGGCGGGAGGGCAGGAAATTCCGGAAAAGACGGATGGTGACCGTAGACCACAAAGAATGGAGTTTTGGATGATGACTCATGGTACATGTTGTTATGGGCGAATTCAGCCCAAGGGAGCAATTCTACCCAGTTGTCTTGGTTGGCTGAAGAGAACATCCTAATAAAAGTCTCAAGATCTTGATTGACTCGTTCCGTTTGTCCGTTAGATTGCGGATGGTAAGACGATGAGAGTGCTAATCGTATGCCCAAGGTTTTACAAAGGGCCCGCCAGAATCTGGAAACGAATTGTACTCCTCTATCTGACACAATCTCAGACGGACATCCATGGATGCGGAAGATTTCTTTAATGAAATGTTCAGCCAGAGTAGACGAGGAAGGTAAACCGGACAGAGGGACGAAATGAGCCATCTTCGAAAATCTGTCTACCACTACCCAAATAGTATTGTGATTCTTACTTGGTGGCAAATCAGTAACGAAATCCATACTAATATGGGTCCAAGGCTTGGACGGAATGGGTAGTGGTCGCAGCAACCCTGCTGGAGTTCTGCGGGAGGATTTGAACTGAGAACATAAATCACAGGAAGCAATAAACTCTTTGACGTCTCTCCTCATTGAAGGCCACCAGTAACTACGAGAGAGAATCTCAAAGGTCTTATGTTCACCGGCGTGTCCAGAAAAACGAGAGGCATGGAACCACGAAAGGATTTTCCTCCTCAGAGTAGGAGGCACGAGGGTCTTCCCAAATGGTAGCATTTTGGTGGATGAAGCAGCCAGAGAAATACATTTGGGGTCTAGAATAGCATGGTTGGGAACCTCTTCTACATCAGAGGACGTCACAAAAGCTCGAGATAGAGCGTCAGCTTTCTTGTTCTTAGCAGCTGGTTTGAAGGTTATAATTAATTCAAAACGGGAAAAGAAAAGAGACCATCTTGCTTGACGAGGGTTCAAGCATTGAGCAGATTGCAAATATGACAAGTTCTTATGATCCGTGAAGATCGTCACCGGATGGCGAGCTCCTTCCAACAAGTATCTCCATTCCTCTAATGCAGCTTTGATGGTCAGCAACTCCTTGTCCCCGATAGTATAGTTTTTCTCTGCGGGCAGAAGACCCCGAGAGTAGAAGGCACAAGGATGTAATTTTTGTTGCTCCGAGCGTTGGGAGAGAATAGCTCCTAAGCCCACATTAGAGGCATCTACTTCTAGGAAGAAGGGGAGTGTCACATCAGGTTGTCGCAGAATGGGAGCAGACGAGAAGGACTCTTTGAGGATTTGAAAGGCTTGGAGAGCCTCAGATGACCATTGCTTAGTATTAGCCCCTTTCCGAGTTAAGGCCACAATGGGAGATGCAATGGATGAGAAGTCTTGAATGAAGCGTCTATAGTAATTGGCAAAACCTAAAAAACGCTGGATGGCACGAAGAGTAGTTGGCTGAGGCCAATGTAGTACAGCATTTACTTTGTCTGGATCCATCTTCAGGCCAACTCCGGAAACTATATACCCCAAGAATGGAATCTGGGGTAACTCGAATGAACATTTTTCCAATTTACAGAACAATGAGTTTTTCCGTAGTCTGGAGAGGACCTCTGCCACATGTTGGTGATGAGAAGGCAGGTCCTGTGAGAAGATCAATATGTCGTCCAGGTAGACAACGACACATACATATAATAAGTCCCGAAAGATCTCATTGATGAAACCCTGGAAAACCGCGGGGGCATTACACAGCCCGAAGGGCATTACTAAATATTCGTAATGCCCATCTCTGGTGTTAAACGCGGTCTTCCATTCGTCACCGGAACGGATTCTAATTAAATTGTAGGCACCACGAAGATCCAACTTAGTAAATATCCGAGCTCCCTTGATGCGATCAAATAGCTCAGTGATCAGCGGAATGGGATACCGATTCTTGATAGTAATGGCGTTGAGTCCACGAAAATCTATACAAGGGCGTAATGATCCATCCTTCTTTTTGACGAAGAAGAACCCAGCTCCAGCGGGAGAGGTGGAAGGTCGAATGAACCCACGCTGGAGATTCTCCTGTATGTACTCAGATGTGGCTTGAGTTTCAGGTAACGAGAGAGGATAGACCCGACCCCTGGGAGGAGTCTTGCCAGGTAGAAGGTCGATCGGACAATCCCAAGAACGATGAGGAGGAAGACGTTCAGACTGAGCTTTATCAAACACATCGGCAAATGAAGCATACTGAGGAGGGAGTCCCGGGGAGGAAGATGAGATGGAAGATTGCTGTACTTTAAGAGGAATAACTTGAGAGAGACAACGATGGTGACATTCAGGCCCCCAAGACGTAACTTGAGGGGTGCGCCAGTCAATCTGGGGAGAGTGACATTGAAGCCATGGAAGGCCTAAGACAATCGGACTTGTCGTAACAGGAAGAATTAAAAACGAAATTTCTTCATGGTGTAGTACACCAATCTGAAGGGTTACTGGAGACGTACTCTGGGTGATGAGACCATTGATGAGACGTGATCCATCTATAGCCGTCACAGTAATGGGTGTTTTTAAAGTGATCACTGGTAGGGACCATTGATTCACTAGTGATTTAGAAATGAAATTTCCTGCTGCTCCGGAATCAATCAATGCCTGTGACTCAAAGGATTTAGTAGCAAAGGAAATCGTAACATCGAAAGCGCAGACTTTAGATTTCATAGACAATGGAGAGGACTCCAGGGACCCTAACTTCACCTCTCCAGAACTAGTTAGGGCCTGGCATTTCCCGATTTCTTAGGGCAAGAACTGAGCATATGTGTGGAATCAGCACAATAGATACAGAGTCTATTCTTTACTCTTCGTTTCCTCTCTTCTAAAGATAATTTGGAACGTCCTATCTCCATGGGAATCACAGAAGGTGAAACTGGACGAAATTGAGGGTTTAAACGAAGAGGTGCTTTAGCAGAAGTAGTTTTCTCAGATTCTCTTTCACGAAATCTCATGTCTACACGATGGCAAAGAGAGATCAAATCTTCTAGTGACGAAGGAAGCTCTTGGGTAGTCAGTGCATCTTTAATTTTATCGGAGAGCCCCTGCCAGAAGGCGGCAACTAATGCTTCAGTGTTCCACTGAAGTTCAGAGGCTAAGATCCTAAATTGAATGACATACTGTCCTACTGTATGGGAGCCTTGTCGCAAACGAAGAATGCTGGAAGCAGCGGAGGTCACACGACCTGGTTCATCGAACACACTTCGGAACGTGGAAATGAATTTGGCACTATCTTGTAGAATTGGATCGTTTCTTTCCCACAGAGGGGAGGCCCAAGCCAGGGCTTGTCCAGAAAACAATGAGATAAGATAGGCCACTCTGGAACGATGGGTAGAAAAATTTTGAGGTTGGAGTTCAAAATGGACTGAACATTGGTTAAGGAAACCTCTACAAGTTTTGGGGTCCCCGTCATATTTTGACGGAGTAGGCAGGTGAAGCGTAGGAGCTGTAGACACCTGGGATGGCACTGGGGAAACGGAGGAAAGCACAGGAGCTTCAATACTAGCTGTAACAGTCTGTCCAGATGTTCCTTGGGAGGTTAACGATTGGTAACATTGAAGTAACAGCTGTTGGCGAGCATCCTGTTGCTCCACACGACTGACCAGATGCTGCAGCATCTCTTTAGCAGTAGGTTCCGTATCTGGGTCTGTCATGGCCTGATCTTACTGTCACGGGCACTAGGAGTCCTCACCCAGGGATCACCAGGCGATCGGCCTACCAGAGCAGTATAGGTGGTAATATGGTACTCCGGTAGCAGGGTGATCACGGAACAGGAAATAGCAGATGATGAGATGCTCAGGAAAGTCTATGACTAGCAGCACTGGCAATATGGAGGTAGTAATACACGAGGAACTGTATGGACAAAGGACACGTGAAGGTAGTCAGTGGTCTGCGGTAGCAAGTTGTACCACTGCTATAGTGAGGAGGAATGTCCAACAGAAACGAGGAGGTGATGAGAATCAGCGGTCTGCGGATAGCAAGTTGTACCGCTGTCTGAGTGAAGGAATGGAATCCAAGTGGAGATATCCGGGGAGTCAGTGGTCTGCGTTAGCAAGTTGTACCACTGCTATGTGAGAGGATACTGGAACAGGTGAAACTGTAAACAGGAGTCAGTGGTCTGCCACTAGCAAGTTGTACCACTGAATATATATGTGAGGAGGTGCACGGGGAGAGACTGCAACACAATATATACACGGGCACCTTGACTTTGATCCACAGTAATATGCACAATATAAATGTATAAATGACTGAACAATACTGCCAATATAGAAAGTCTCTTGAAGTAGTCCAGCATAAGATAACACAGTCAATGATGGCAATAGACTCAGCGGATAGCACACTCCAGAGGAGAACCAACACAGTCCAGCAAGGTATGCAATACACAGCACAGTCAATGAGAAGTATGCATACCGTGGTTCAGGAGGCAGTCAGACAGGAGTGCAGAGATACCTGAACGGCAGGAGGCCGGCAGGATGCGAAGTCCCTGGATGGGTGAAGCGGTGGTCTAGTAGGTGCAGCGCACGGGAAGGTAGACCAGCAGGGAACACAGGAAAGCGTGGAGAGCGGATCAGCAGTAGATGGATGAGTAGTGCTGAGGGGTAGCAGCAGCGGGTCTCTGCGGGAACACGGAGGTAGCCAATAGCAACCAGCAGGTGCAGTAACGATGGGACACGGGAGAGCAGAGTTGAACAGGCACTGTTGATCACGGAGAATAGCGGGTAGCAATAGTGGAGGCAGACTCAAGGAAACACGGGAGCGTTGACAAGGACTGAAGACTGAAGCGCACAGAGGCAGCGGATAGGAATCAGCCAAACAGTCACGATGAAACACAGACGGGTTGCAGGTTGAAGACTGTAGTGCACGGAGGCAGCGGATAGGAATCAGCTAGCAGTCACGATGATGAAACACAGACGAGTTGCAGGTTGAAGACTGTAGTGCACGGAGGCAGCGGATAGGAATCAGCTAGCAGTCACGATGATGAAACACAGACGAGTTGCAGGTTGAAGCCTGTAGTGCACGGAGGCAGCGGATAGGAATCAGCTGGCAGTCACAATCATGAACAGGTGAGTGGATGTGGTTGAAGCCTGTAATGCACGGAGGCAGCGGATAGG